>NC_141292.1:2020000-2050000 GCF_037954325.1 Fistularia commersonii
GCAACAAGTGACCCTCCAGCAGCTTCTGCCCTTCAGCTCCTTTTCAAACTACCCCCCCCCCCCCCCCCCCGCCATCCGCTGCACCACTCCTATTGAAATGCCATTTTCTCTACAATAATTTTTAGACGACCTTCATGGTCAAACAGCAAACAGCCCCCCCCCCCCCCCAACCCCCACTGCCCCCCCGACGTCAGACAAAGGAGCGAAGCCATGACGTCCCCTCAAGAGGACATCCTTCTGAACGATTTCAAGCAGAGAACTACAGAAGAACCTTGGTAACGTTTCTTTGACGACTGCATTTACTATATTTCACATGCAGGCGCACACACACACACACACACACACACACACGCAGACATGGTGCAGTGTGTAAACCTCTTCAGAAGGCCCAGTGTTTGTTTCATCCCAGTTCCAGTTTTTGGACGACGAGTGAGGAATTGGACTCGCACCTTGTAACTGCGGCGAAATAACGGGCCGGACATGGTTTCCATCTTTCATGAAATGTGTTTATCAAATCAAACATCTGATAATGAACTTATGATGTCAGCGAGATAAGGTTTCAAAAAAGTTGCATGTGTATATTTCTGTCTATTTATATATGTATGCGTTTGTGGAGATACGATTTTGAAAACTTATCCCATTACTTTGACATTTGAGTTTATATATTTATATATGAACTATAAATTTGAATGCATTTATGGAGGAAGAAAAGATTTTGAAACTTTATTACATATATATATATTTATATGTATCATATTCTTAAAAACAACTAAAACCTGCTCAAATAAGAATGTATCCATATGTCTAGATGCACATAGATATACATACACAACTTTCTCTAAACATTTGTAAATACATATGTATATTTATCTCTCTCTATCATATATATGTACATATATATGTATATATATGCATGTGTGAATATGTATACATTAATTGAGAAAATTTTTTGAAACCTTATTACATATGTACATATATATGTCTATATATATATAGACATATATCAGGTATATATATGCCCGTCTTAATACATATATACATGTATTGAGAGATGGTGTATTCATGTCTTTATCTGTACATTATCGATCTATTTCTCTCTATATGTGTGTGTATAGATATATACATATATATATGTATGTTATGTATATATGTATGTTTATATATAGGTGTGTATGTATCTTTTCATTCATTCACATTATATATTATATTATACTATATATATTCATATTATACTGTGTACATTGTTTCATTTCATTATTTTTATTTCTTTTTTATTTTAATTTCTAGTTCCATATATTTTGCCCTGATAGCGATACATCTAACTGCTTGTACATTTGTATGGATGAGGGATGGGTGTGTGTGTGTGTGTGTATAGATATACATATACATATATATCATATATACATATATCTGCGCATAAAAATAAATAAATAGAAATATGAATACATTTTAAAAATGCATGTACGTATACATTTGTTTGAATGCGTATTTTTATCTATGTTGTATTGGTGTATAATTATACATGCATATATTTTGTGTGTGGATATATTGGTGTGTGCATGTATACTAACACATAGATATCATATCTATGTGTTAGTATTTTGTTTATGCTATTTATGGATATATTCATGTATTAATGTGTGTGTATGTAAACCTGTACGGTAAAAATATGTATGTGTTTATTATTTACATTATGAACGTATGTATGCATGTTTGTGTGTGTGTGAACATATATCCATACCCATATATCTACATATATGCATATTCATATATTTGGATATATGAATGTGTGTGTATGCATACATGTTTTTTATATATCTATATATTTATTGCGTACGCATGTTTTTATGTTGTTGTTTTGTTTGTTTTTTTTACAGAGGAATGAAGGTTAGTCGCAGCAAGACAGAATATATGTGTGTGAATGAGAGGAACCCGGGTGGAACGGTGAGGCTACAGGAAGTGGAGATCAAGAACGTGGAGGTGTTCAGGTAGGAGAGTGTGGAGAAGAAGTGTGGAGAAGAGACAACTTCAAGCATGTTGGAACGGGTGGAGAAAAGTGTCAGGGGTACAAAGAGATGGAAGATGATCAGCCAGAATGAAGGGAAAGGTGGAGGAGATGGAGGTGAGATGATCTACAAAACAGTGACAATGACCAGAAGACAGGAGGCAGAGCTGGAGGCCTCAGAGATGAAGATGTTGAGGTTGTCTTTGGGAGCGACCAGGATGGAGAGGATCAGGAAGGAGTCCATCAGAGGGACGACACATGGTAGATGTTTTGGAGAGAAGAGATGGTTGGGTCATGGACAGAGGAAGGATAGTGAATATATTGTTGGACGGATGCTGGAATTGGAGGTCGAGAGGAAGACTTATGGACATAGTGAGAGGAGATGAAGTTAGTGGGTGTGAAAGAGGAGGATACTGAGAATAGGGTTAGATGGAGAAGGTTGACTCACTTTGCTGAAGGGAAAAGATGAAACAAGAGAAAGAAGATATATATATACATATATATATACATTTATGTTTGGTCTGCATGTTTATGCATTCATGCTTATGTATGAATGTATATGTTGTAGTCCGTGTTTTCATCTTATCTATATGTATGTATGTATGGCTAGATGGATGGATGGATGGATGGATAGATGGATTAGTGTATATTTATATTTGCATATATGCAAAGATGTTTGTTGTATATGCATGTGTTTACATGTATTTATGCATGATGTATGAATGTGTGCATATATATGTATATATATATATATGTGTGTGTGTATATATATATATAAGCATTTATGTACATATATATGCATATATCTGCATGTATGTTTGTCGAATCAATTATATGCATGTACTTATGAATGTATGAGTGGATGGGTATATCACTACAAATGTATGAATATACTAATATGTATGAACGTGTCAGTATGTATACCCATAAGTTAAAATATTCATATAAATATATATACTGCTCAAAAAAATAAAGGGAACACTTGAACAACACAATGTAACTCCAAGTCAATCCCACTTGTGTGAAATCATAGTGTCCACTCAGGAAGCAACACAGATTCATTTGGACTTGTTTTAAGGACATTACATCAAAGTTGGATCAGCCTGGAGTTTGTTTTTACACTTTAATTTGGAGTGTGATTCCTAATCCAGACCTCCATGGGTTGATACAATTGATTTCCATTGATCATTTTTGTGTGATTTTGTTGTCAGCACATTCAACTGTGTAAAGAGCAAAGTATTTCATGAGAATATTTCATTCATTTAGATCTAGGATGTGTTTTTTAAGTGTTCCCTTTATTTTTTTTGAGCAGTGTATATATATGCATGTATGTATGTTGTGTATGCATGTTTGTGCATATTTTACTATCTCTGAATGTATGTGTATGTATACCAATAAGGTGAAAATAAATAAATAAATAAATATATATGTGTGTGCATACATATACATATATATGTATTTATGTGTATATATATATATACATATGTGTGTTTGTATGTATACATATATGTGTTATATAAATATGTGTATGTATATCTATATATTTTTTGTTATGTACGCACGTTTTCATGTTGCGTTAATGTATGTATGGATTTATGTATGTATGTATGCATGGATGGATGGATAAATATACAGTGATTATGATATATTGATATCTGCATATATGCAAATATGTTTGTTGTATTTGCATGTGTTTAGATGTATTTATGCATGATGTCTAAGTGTATAGATCAATTACATATATTTTCATATATATGTATATTTGTATACATTTTCATTCATCTAATATAGGCATGTATGAATTTATGCATGGTTGAATGGGTGTATTTATATACATATTTATGAATATATTCATATGTATGAATGTGTCAGTATGTATAGCCGTACATAATATATATGTATATATGTCGTAATAATAGTAGTAATAATAGTAGTAATAGTAGTAATAATATATATCTATCTAAATATATATATATATGTGTGTGTGTGTGTGTTTATATGTATGTTGTGTTTGCATGTTTTCATGTTAGGTATATGTATGTACAGTATGTAGGGTATATATATATATCTGTATAAATGCAAATATGTTTGTTGTATATGCACGTGCATAGATGTATTTATGCAAGATTTGTGAATGTATACATATGAATTTACATGTATTTACATGTATACAGATATATGCATGTATCTCCCCTTCTGTTTCTTGTGTACGCATTTTTTTACATCAATTATATGCATGTATGTATGGTTGGATGGGTGTATATATATACAAATTTATATATATATGTGAAAGTATGAAAGAGTCATGTAAGGTAAATAATCACATATATATAGATAGATAGATATTTACCTTGCGTGTATGTATGTATGTATGTATGTATGTATTAATGGATTAATGGATGGATGGATAGATGGATGGATGGATGGATGGATTTACTGATTAGTATATATTTATATCTGCATATATGCCAATATGCTTCTTCCTATGCGTGCATTTAGATGTATTTATGCATGATGTATGAGTATATATATATATATATATCTAAATATATATACCTATTTCTCCATATTTGTTTGTTGTGTATGCATTTTTATACTTCTATAATATGCACGTATGTGTTAATTAAAGATGAGTGGGTATACATATACATATTTATGAATATATTCATTCGAATGAATGAGTCAGTATGTATATCCATGAGGTAAATATCCATATATATCTGCATGAATGTATACTGTTGGTGCATGTGTATGCACTTATTTTATATACATACATACATACACAAACATACACACACACACATATATATATATATATATATATATACATACATAAATACATACATATATATGTACATGTTTATGCATCTATACATATGGATTGATGTGTGTATTATAGATATGCAGACACACATATATATGTTTATATACATACATATACATATATACACATATATATATACACACACACACACACACACACACACACATATGTATCCATAAACACATACATACATAAACACATATATACAAAACATACATATATGCATATATATACTGCACTTATACATTCATATAAGCATACATCTGCATAAAAATATACATAAATGTATAAATGCATATAGACGTATATATACATGCACAAATACTCATATAGAAGACTTTCACACAATATTGTTATTATAATTCCTATATAATTATGGGTAATATTATTTCACACACAAACATTCCCTCATACATTTTTTTTTTTTTTTTTTTTTTGAAAGATGAAAAATGAAGAACACCACCACCACCACCACCACGGAGCCGCTGTGATTTTCAAAGAATTTTAATAATTTACTAAAAAATAGTGTAAAAGTGACAGTCGCCCCCCCCCACGGAGGCGGGTCTGACGTCTGACATAACAAATCTCTGCGGACGCGCCGTCTCCTGCCTCCTCTCTTTGTGTTCGTCTGTACATTTCTGTACAACCTGTTGGCAATTTGACCTCTCACGGCGTATACTGTATATATATATTTTATATATATATATATATTTATATATATATAAAAAAAAGAAAAACACAGCAAAGAAAAAAAAATATAAATGTATTTTGATATGAATTACTTCAACCAGCATGAAAATGTACAGCTTTAAGAAATCTCCCCCCCTTCAAAAAAAAAAAAAAAAAAAAAAAACACAGCTGAAAAGTGTATATATATACAAACATGCTAACAAATAACAGAGTGAAGCAACCGGCCTATTTTTTTCCCCCTCAACGTTTTTATTATTTTTTTCTTTTTTGCGTGACATCATTTCGGAGCGCGTGATCAATAAAGCCTTTGTAACTATGTCATAACCTCGCGGTATTCAATTTTTTTTATTTTTTTTTAAATCTTGTTTATTTATCTTTTTTTTATAAATATGCAGTGAACACTGTATCAATTATTTTAATTTAAATAGAAAGAAAAAAAAATGTTCAGTTTCGGTAGAAATTTAAAAAAACACGGAATAAAAACAATAATAAAAGAAAAATCAAGTGATATTTATTTTTTGGGGATATATGTTCAAGATGGCCGCGCCCGTCGGAGGAGGTAAATATATATTTAAGTATATACGTATAGATATCAAATTCTATTACATTTGTATAAATATGGTTTCTTTACAATTGCATTAAAATGACAAATTTTTAATTTTTTTTTTTTTTTTAATTTTTCATATCCCAAGACGACTAACAGTCAAATCCGGGCGGGGGTGGGTGGGGGGGTTGGGGTCGGAAAAGGGGGGGGGGGGGGGGGGGAGAAAAAAAAGGCCTTGCTTAAGATTCTCACTTTCTCCATTTTTAAATATTAAAAAATAAGTCTTGATTCTTTGCAAACATTATAAACAACATTTTCTGCCCCGATGTGCAGGAACCCCCCCCACCCACCGTCACCCCGGACGTGACGTTCTCTACTGGCATTGTTATTTTTCTGCTGGTCGTACAAAAAGGGAGTGTTTCGTTCACCCACCTCTTGAGAAAAGTAGTCCCTATTTTTATTTTTCATTATTTTTTTCTTCCTCGGATGCCACAAAAGCACAGGTTGTGGCTTCATGCAAGGACGGGGGGGGGGGGTTTGAAATGCAAGGGGAAAAACAAAAACAAAACAAAACGCCTCCCACGAGGAAGAGGAGGGCGTAGGCACCGAGGGGGGGGTGAAGTAAAGGTCACGACCTCTCCTTAAAGCATGTTCAGGATGGCGTTGTACATTTGGGTCAGTACGGCCAGGTGGACGGGCAGGCAGGACTGGCGGTCCTGGGTGGCGGGCGTGCACGTCAGCCAGGAGAGGGCGTTGTACTGCTCCAGCACGAACCTGTGTGTGTGTGTGGGGGGGGGGGATTTAATATGCATGTATGGCAGGTTAGATAGTAATTACTGTGTAATAACCGTACTTTTTTTTTTTTTTTTTTTTTTTTTTTTTTTGCTTTGGTACTTATATTTATTCTTTTTAACAACATTTCTGTATTTTTTTCTTTTAAATCTGCATTTTCTGTATATTTCTGTACCCTCTGCTCAAGTATTGAGTAAAGCGCTTTAAATAAGATATATTATTATTATTATTATTATTATTATTATTATCATGATTATTATTATTATTATTATTATTATTCCATAGGCGTTTATGAAATGTTTCTTACTTTTTAAATCATTTAATAAAATAAATAATAAATATTCTTCCAGGTTTTTCCTGGACACCTCAAGAATAAGACATGCACACAAAAGCAAACATTGAATAAAAAAGTGTGAATAAATGATTTCCTTGTTTTTTTATAAACCACTTTTCATTGTTTTTTTGTTACTTATGATTATTTAGACTTTGTTTATTGTGTATGTAAGTGTGAGGTATCCTCAAGTGTTAAGTACAGAGCTTTTAATAAAAATTATCATTGTTATTATCATTAACAATAATAATATTAATAATAAAAAGAATATTACCACTACTACTACTAATAATAATAATAACAATAATGATAGATTCATTTTTGGACATTTTTATAAATGTTTCAATCATTAAATAAAATAAAATCTTCGAGGTATTTCCAGGAAACCTCATGAACCAGACATGCACACAAAAGCAAACATTTAATAAAAAAGTGTGAATAAATTATTTAAATGTTTTTTTTAAACCACTTTTCATTGTTTTGTGTTCCTTTTAATCATTCATATTTTGTTTATTGTGTATGTAACTGTAAATATCCTCAAGTGTTAAGTACAGTGCTTTTAATAATTTTTTTATTATTATTATTAATAATAATAATAATGATAATAATTATTATAATTATACTACTTATAATAATAATAATAATAATAATAACAACAATAATAATAATGGTTATAATAATAATAACAATAATAACAATAATAATAATAACAATGATACTAATACTACTACTACTACTACTACTACTACTAACAATAATAATAATAATAATAACAATAATAATAATAAAAATAATAGATTCATTTTTGGTCAATTTTTCTGAATGTTTCAATCATTAAATAATATAAATAAAAATAATCTTCCAGGTTTTTCCATGACAGCTCAAGAACCAGACACACACAAGCACACAATAAATAAATAAAAGAGTGTGAACAAAAGTTTTTTCCTTATTTTTTTAAACAACTTCTCACTCATTTATCGTTCCTTTAAAGTATATATTTTTTATATATTGTGTATATTTCGGTGGGGTATCCTTGAAAGTTGAGTACTTCGCTTCAAATAAAATATATCGTTATTATTATTGTTATAATATTAATAATCCTAAATACGAGTTTATTACTTTGTCACCATTATAGTATTTATCTTTATTGTTTCTTTTAATTAATTTTAATATTATGCATATTTCTGTACAGAGTCGTTGAGTGTCGAATAAAGTGCTTTGAATTATACATATTTAATTTATTGAATGTGGGGAAATTTTCAATTATGAATAAAAAAAAAAAAGGTTTTTCTAATTTTTCCAGTTTTTCAAACACCAGACACACACACACATACACACACACTCACACACACACACACTTCATAATTAAAAAACCTTGATTGAATACTTTCATGGTGTTATCACTGTTACTGCAGTAAATAGTTTTACTGTGTAATAATTGCATTTTTTTCATCACTTTGTCACTTTCATTTTAATCTGTATTTTTATATGTCTATACAGTTTAGTTGAGAGCTGAGTAAAGCACTTTAAATAAAATATATTATTATTATTCCTCTTATTAAATGTGCAAAAGATTTTTGCAGTTTTTCCAGTTCTTCAAGCACCAGACGCACACACACGAACACACACTTTGTAAATAAAAAATGTTAATAAATGCTTTGCTCCTGTTATCGCACTAACAGCAGTAAATAGTAATTTCTGTGTAATTACCACATTTTTTAACCAATATATCACTTTTATTGCATTTATTTTTATTGTTTATTTCATTTTTTAAAATATTTTGTGTATGTCTGTTGGCTGTCCTTGCGAGTTGAGTAAAAATTGTATTCTATTTAGAAATTATTATAACATTACATGAAATATGTGTTTTTTTTAATTGCACATTAATTTTTCCAATAATTAATTTTGAAAAAACACGCCAAGGCTTTTTCACAACACCTCAAAAAAAGACACACACACATCATAAATAAAAAAGGCATGAATGAATGCTTTCCTGCTAGCAAATAGTCATTTCTGTGTAATAATCGCTACTTTTTTACCACTTTTTTAAATCACTTTATTATGTTTATTTTTATTGTTTTTTTCAAACTTTTTCCTATTTATTTTATTGCAGCAACAGCAGTAAACCATATCTTGCTGTTGACTCTGCACTCAAGGAAACTGTATGGACATATAAAAAAAATTCAGATTTAAAATAAACAATAAAAATAAATGCAATAATAGTGACGCGGTGCTTAATAAAGAACATTTGGGTTATTAAAGCGCTTTAAATAAAATAGATATTATCATTCCTATTATCAAATGCAGGGAATTTTTTTAAATCATTAAGCGAAAAAAAAAAAAAAAATCTTCCGGGTTTTTCCAGGACGCCTTAAGAACCACACACACACACACACACACACACACAAGCACAAGCACAAACTTCATAAATAAAAATGAGTAAATATATGTTTCGCTGCTGTTATCGCCAGCCACCTAGGAGATAACTCCTATCAGCGACGCCATAGTGTACATGAGTAATAACACACACACACGCGGCTATTACACGTCTATTACACGGTTATTACACCTGCGGCGCGGCTCACCTGAGCACGTCGGAGGTGGTCTTGGAGTCCAGCGGATGAGGGGTTCTCTTCGTCTTGTCCGACGGCAACTCGTCCGACTGGACGATGGAGATGTGGTGGTGGAGCGAAGCCTGGAGGCGAGGAGATCGGAGACATATATATGAATATAAACATATATATATATATATATTGGTGTATAAATATAAAGGTTATACAGTGCTCTGTGTCGACAGGACGCTGTGATCTATTTCTAAATTTGAATTCACGGCGTCGACGGGAAACACACGCTTAAACAGGAAGTGGTTATTTGGGAGCACCTATTATAAATCAACTGGAGCAGACACAATGTGTGTGTGTGTGTGTGTGTGTGTATATGTGTGTGTAAAATGTCTAATGGCAAGAAATGAGCGTAAATGCAAAAATGCATAACATATAATGTAAAATGTAAATAAATGTCAAAATATGTGCATGTGTCTGTGTGTGTGTGTGTGTGTGTGTGAATGAGTATGAGTATTATTTTAAAATTTCCGACAGCAAAAAATGACAATATATGCAAAAATGCATAAAATATACAATGTGATATATAAATATAAAAAAAGTCAAAACGTGTGTGTGTGTGTGTGTGTGTGTGTGTGTGTGTGTGTGTGTGTGTGTGACATATTTAACATTTCTGACAGCAAGAAATTACCGTAAATGCAAAAACACATAAAAGATATAAAGCGATCTATAAATATAGATAAATAAATAGGTCAAAATGTGTGTGTGTGTGTGTGTATGTGTGTGTGTGTGTGTGTGTGTGTGTGCGCTACCCCTCCCACTACCAGAATCTGAAAGGTTTGAGAACCCTTATCTGTATGTGTGTGTGTCTGTGCGCGTGTGTGTGCATGTGCATGTGCGCGCGCGTGTGTGTGTGTGTGTGTGTGTGTGTGCGCACGTGTGTGTGTGTGTGTGCTATAAATGGCGGCTGCTGTGTCTGAGCTATTTTCTGCGGCGACAATATGCACGTAGCCGTGGCCTTCTTGGATTCCCGAGGGAGGGGGCAAGATGGGGAGGGGGTACCAACATCACGTCCGTGCACTTCAGGTGCATCACACACACACACACACACACACACACACACACACACACACACACACACACACACATCGTGGAGTACCTTGAGGAACAGTGGACATTGGCTCTCAGCCTGCGGACAGGAGGCCCAGAACCAATGGGGGAGCCCGTTAGCTTGCGCGGTGGAGACGTAGTAGCCCAAAGCTAGCGGCTGCTGCTTTAGCTCCTCCGGCGGGTTGTCCCTGGAGAGCAGGCGCTCGCCCTGGCTCTGCACACAGGGGTAGTTGGGGGTCAACGGGGGCAATTAATTACCGGTCATTATGATGCCGCTAAATCCCGAGACATGACTCGAAGAACCCGAATCCTCGGCGGGAAACGTGAGGTGTTTGCTTCACGGGTGGTCGCCACGGCAACCGGGCGGCTGTCGCGAGGAATCTGTGGATTTGAGACGCACACCCGGCGTTTCTCCGCTGGGTCGGTGGCGCCCCCTGCTGGCCAAAAACCTACACTGCCCCGTAGGAGGGGGGGGGAGTGTCGGACAGGAAGTAACTGCCCTTGAGTGCCTGTGGCGACAGGCTTTGCAGACTTTATTAGTAATTCATTAATAAATGGGTAATAACCGTCATGTAACAACTGGTTCTGTATCCAGGTTGTATCTATGCAAATAAAAAGTTGACGCATCGCTTGTTTATAACCTCCCGCCCCTCCGTCACGGCCAATCAATCACCTCCTTTGAAGCATACGTGTCAAACTCAAGGCCCAAATCCGGCATGCTGTGGGATTATTTTTTGCCCCCAGGATGATATTTAATGACTATTAGAGCCGACTTGCCGATATGTTGCCAGAAGCATTAAGACTACAAGTCCAGCAATGCACTACGAGTGCTGTGGCACATTAATCAAGTGCCGGCAAGAGCTGCCGCTCATCAGTTGCCCTTGCTGAGTCAATGTTGTCAACTGTCAGGTACCGCTCTCCCCTTGTGAAACTTGTGAACCTGTGCAGCTATCCCTGGAGTGGACTCAGATGTGCGTAGCAAAGGAGCTTTTGGGTTTGGGAAAACTTTTGGGAATGACAGGAAAGGATATCTTTCAAGCGGTATGCGTAAATGAAACGGGCCTACCCTGGGATAAACTTGTGGCACTTACAACAGATGGAACGCCCGCGATGTGCGGTCAGAAGAGTGGACTGGTGGGCGAATCGGGGAGAAAACGTACCAGGAATTACTCAGGAAAAGCTGCTTTTGGCAGCTCATACCCACACATTAGGAACCTCTTTCTCGTCAAGGACCTGGACTGTCATGTCTACATCGACACTTGCACTCTAAACTCTCTAAATAAGTTTGTGCTCTACAGGAGTAAGAGGCGCCTGATGCGCCGGGAAGTGACGCATGGGAATGTGTCGTCAAAAAATTAGGAAAAGAATTAGACCTGGTTCGTCGAAAATGCCGAAAAGGGGGCGTCTCATGCGTGGTCTAATGTGAGGGAAGCTGAATTTGGCGCCTCTGTCTTAAAGGGACGGCATATATACGTGTCCGACTCACCCTGGCGTGCTGGAAATGGGATCCTATTCCCATCCCGGATGGCGAGCCCGGCGAGGGCACGGGGGAGGTGTTGGGTGACGGGTGGAGGTTGCCCGTGATCAGCATCATGTCGTGGCCGATGTCGTTCTCCAGCTCGTCGGGGAAGGGCAGGTCAAACATGTCGTCTGAGGAGGGCAGAGGAAGGAGCTCAGAGGAAATCGGTACAACTTGATTGGTGCGCAATCGGCGCAGCTCGGTACCGTTGTTATCCTCGGTGGGGTAGGAGCTGGGCGCCAGCTGGGTGGTGGCCGAGGTGGGGAAGACCAGGATGTGCGTACAGGAGGCGTCCTGAGGCGTGTTGAGCTGCGACGTCTGCAGGTTGAGGGCGGTGCTGCGACCAAACACCGAGCCCATGGTCACCGCGTCTGCACGGACGGAGGCGCATCTTGCGGTGAGGTCACTTCAGGGGAGCAACCGAGAGCAACCGCGGTGGCGTCGCAATTACCTGGCATGACGACGAGTGAGCCCTGTGGTTCCATGGCCACCAGGCAGGCACTGAGGATGGACGGGGAGTCCGCGGTTGAGATCCCGCACATACGACAAGCGTCCCTCAGCTGCCGCCCTATGGAGTGCAGGGAGTGCTCTCCGAGAAGCGAGCTCCAGTCTTGTAAGGGAAGAGTACAAGAATACACTTTACGCGAACCTTTCTAAGACATGACCCTTCGGTCAATCAAGAAGGGGCTGTCCGGAATTGCACCGTCCGGGTCCACTAGCGGACACTCAAGGGTAAGGAACTTTGGAGGTACTCACCCTTGAGCTCCCCGTGCCCCAGTCTGCCCAATCGTCCGATCACAATCCTCCATGGCAGGGAAGTCATCTGGATGATACCGATGCACCACTCCCACAGCTTCTGAAGGCCCATCTTCCTTGCAGACACCTTGGGACGCCGTGACCTGTCACCGAAAACATGCCACGCCCATGAATACATTGAGTGGTCGCGCAGTGAGGCGGCGGGTCAGAGCCAAAACCCCCCAAACACACCTGTTGGGTACGTCGATGTTGATGATGCAGGTCTCCAGGAGCTCCCCTGGCTGGTCGGTGCACGACACCAGGATCCACCGCTGGTCGTGCGATAGGCAATACCCGACGAAGAGCACGTTGTATTTCGGAGGGACCTCTGCCCAGATCTCCCCCGGCTCCGGTTGCTTCGGCCGGGTCGGGCCCAGGATGAACGGGGGCGGGTACAGCTGCACGGGGTTCGGATGCTGTCGGGCGCACGGGTTCAGAAAAGAAAAGTTAAAAGACCTTATTTGGCCGTCAAAGAAGGCGGTGGACTCTTGAACTTTCACCGCTACCTCCGGAGTCTGAAGGACGGAGTTGACGGTGGACACGGGTCCGAAGCCGGTCAGGGACTTGATGTGCGTTTGCTGGGGCAGCAGGCGTCTGCACTGGGAGTAGCAGGAGAAGGCCAGGGAGCGCAAGTGCTGCAGGTACAAGCGGTTCTCCCCGCTCGCCGGCTGGAGTAGATACTGGCACGGCACCACCTGGAGGGTAAAAGATGGAGGTCTAAGAAGGGAGCTGTGTCCATACGCTGCGGGCTGAGCAGAGTAGTACCACAGTCCTCGTACCTGCAGAAGTAGTGCCGGTCGTATCGTCTCGGGCAACGTCTGCAGCATCTCCGTGTAGCAGCGGAGAAGCCCCAGCAGCCATATGCTCCCTGCTTCCACCTCCTCGCCTTCGTCGTCCTCCCCGCCGTCTCCCGATGCCCCGTTCGAGCTCAAGAAAGCATCGACTATGTAAACAACGACGGCTGGCGGGTTGGCGTAGCTTTCCATGGAGTCGGCCCCGGTGGGGATGCCGATTCTGGCCTGCTCGGCCGATCTGGAAGGGAACGGGAAAAGACTGAAGGTGATCATCATACACCGGGTGGATCTCTCACCCCAGATTTACAGGGTCTTACAGCTCAGGGTTCTCTGCTGGTGTGTTGGCTGGTGGCGTCGCACCGGATGGCCCTTTGGACTCGTGGGTCGCCTCCCCCGCCTGGCCAGGGGTCGCTCTCGTCGGAGTGGAAGCGTTCGTCGAGGCGATGGCCCCCGGAGGTGCTTCCGCGTCGGGCGGCCAAGCTTGAGGCTGCCCGGAGGAGGCCGGCTGCGCCGAGGGCGGCACATTCGCGGGAGGCTGGGTTTTAGGAGGCGACAAAAGGCTGCTGTCCAAAGTTAGGACAGAAAGCTGGGGACCTGGAAGGCATGAATCCATCAGTGCACTTGGTGAAATTGAAACTCTGACGGGAACAACAAATATCGTCGGCTTCGCTCTCACCTAGCTGCTGTTTACAAGCGTAGGCGTAGAGTTTAAGTTTGCTGAGGTTATCCGTGTGCTGCTGTCCGGTCCAGGGTCCGGTCACCCACCGGTCCACATCCAGCTCCTCCAGCCTTTCCGACTCCACCTCCTCCCCGACCCGGACTATACCATCCCTGGACACTTTGCCCAGCGGGCGGTGCTTCCCGAGGCGGCACGTCTGCGAACAAACGCGTTCTTTCAGCGAAACCGCCGGTCAAGTTCCGTTGTCTACGACGCGATCTTGAGCGGGTACCTCATACACTGCGCTGAGCTCCTGGAAGAAGGCCCGCGCGGCAGCTAGCAAGGAGGGACTGTTGGGGCAAAGCACCACGTATGCCACATCCCGCTGTCCACCGTAAGGCTCCAACAACAGCTTCTCCCAGAAAGGCAACGCCAGAGGGGACAACGCCAAGAAGTCCCGCTCGCGGTCGTAGCCGAGGAGCACCGTAGGAATGGGCAGGGGCTCCGGAGACTCCTCCGAACCTGGTTTAAGGACAACACTTTTAGTACAACCGGGACAGGGGGATCACCATTCTCCCTTCAAATTTGGAGCCGGTCAGCGTCGGGTCACCGTAGGAGCCTCTTCCTGCCATCTTGTGGAACTGCTGCCAGGTGAGCGGACCCTGAACATGCTGGATGTTCTCCCACGTCCGGCCCGTTCTCTTCTTCTGAATGGCGTCCTGCAGAAAAGGCTGCAAGGACAGCAGCATACGAACCATGTCCTGGGAGGACAACATGCTCATGTCCACCACTGCGGAAACACACACACACACACACACACGCACACGCACACAACACAGAAAGCATACGTGAACATAAACGCACATGTTAACAGGAGTCTCTACACCGAAGAAACAAATAAACAAACACGAAACACAGCGGTGCAAGATTGAGATCATACACAGAAGGCTAGGAAGGTATGAAGGTACAGAAGATCTTTCACCCCACAGTGACTTCTACACAAAGGATGCATTCAGCTTCGGTTGGGTTGCTATTTAAATCCTCACTTTCATGTATCCAAACATGCTTCTTACCGTTAGTGTGAGGCCAGGAGTGAAGAGCGGTACTTCTGACCACGGCCGGATCGACTTTCCCCCCCGTGGGATTGTCCACATACTGCAGCCCCTGTTCCAGAGCGTTGTAGCACTCCACGCAAGCGTCGCTCCCGTCGGCCCACTGCTTTTCGGACATCCAGCTTTGGAGCAGCGCCCCCTTGCGGCCGTGGCAGGAACAGCTGAGGGGAAGATGCAGCGACGCCAGGGAGGAAATGGGCTGCGAGCACTGCTCCTGGAGTAGGATCATCACCGCCGGCGAGGCGGGCGCGGCGTCCTGAGGCCGTTTCGCCCTCGGGTCGCCCATCGTCGGGTCCCGCCGGCAAAGAGCCAGCCGCCTCTCGGCCGCGCGGCCGACCTCGGAGGACCTGCCGAAGATATCCAGCTCGTCTTCCAAGAAGAGCCCGGTGCCGTTGGCCAGCCTCCTGTTCACGATGGCGCTGAAGCCGCACATGCAACGGTACTGGTCCTCGCAGGTGGAGTCGGGGATGTAAACCCCAACATCCGCCCCTTTGACATTCATATTGCAGGCGCAGATGCAGCAGCTGTCGAAGTTGCGATCCTTGAAGACGTTGAGGACGGAGTCCGAGAGCAGGAGGACGGTGAAGAGGCTGTGGGCTTCGGGCAGGGAGGGTCCGGGCCGGGCTAACGGCTCCACGGAGCTGAGGGGCAAGCCGGTAGAGGGGGTCGATACCGGGGAGCTGAGCTCCGTCCCGTCCTGCTTCACCGAACCCTGTCCGGAGCTGGCGGCGTTGATACCCCTCGGCGTGCGCGGCGTTCTCGGGGTGGGCACGGAGAAGCGAGGGGTGGCTGGAGAGGGGAGGATGCCCACGGTGGTGCCCACGGAGGCGGTGGTGCCGCTCATCTGCCCGTACTCCTGGTCCGTCAGAGTGTTGACACTGGGGATGTTCCTGGAAAATACCACGGAGGAAACAACTTCACAAATCAGATAAACAAACAAGATTAGTCTCATGGTCCGGGAAGCGGCTCTTTGAGGTCACGCCACCTCTTGGAGCCAATCGGAGCTAAATCCTTTGAACCAACACGCTGACTGACACACAATAACAAGCTTAGGGAACTGCACTCCTTCTAGTGAGCTTTAGAAGTTAATTTAAAGGTTAATTCAATTTAAAGCTTTAAAAGACTGACACAATAGCTCCGGGGGGAGCGGAGGAATACTGTATACTCACGTATACCCGTCCTTGAGGAGGGCGTTGCTCTGCGGGTGCATGCCGACGGGGAAATGCTCCATTTTGGGCATCAGGGCCCAGGAGGGACGGTAGTAGCACTGCTCGGGGATCTTGAGCGCCGGTAAACTCTGGCTGGGAAGGCAGGAGAGCGGGGCGAACATGGAGGAGCCCACCTGCGCCTAAAGTGGGAAAGTCCATTTTTAGAAAACTGACCTGAAAGAATGCTAATCGAGATGGATTATAGCATCAATCAGGATCCCTGGTATTTTAAGGAACTGCCTGCCAGGTACTAGATACCCCCTTGTAGTTATGTAAGGTACCTCCGCCTGGAAACTCCCTAAAGTATCCACCTCAGTGTCTTCATGTACTACTAAGTTCCCATGAGGTGCATGGTGAATACCTTAGCTACAACTTCTGGGTCAGATCCTGAGTGCCTCTCGCTTGACGGGGACCCTCTTTTTGGCGCTGCTTTGGGACGAGAAGGAAATAGCACCTAAAAATCTGCACTATACATACGCGGCAGACTCGAGTCCCTCAACCGGTAAGGGATAGAACACAGGTGTAGCCAATAAACCTACGACTCTCTGCTGGGAAAGTGACCCGTTGGAGGTGCGAAGATGCTGGCGGACACTTGCAATGAATCAGAACAGCTTTTTGAGGTAGTCCGGATGTGACCTGGGCCAAGAGGAAGGACCACCTGGTCATCTCGGAAGTAGAGCGGAAAACGACTTGCTACGAGTGCACGCGGACGCTCTGTTTGTCGAACCAACTTCCCTAGGAAGAGCAGATCACCCATGCCAGGTGTGCTTCCTTTCGGCACCATAGCCCACGGCAAAGAGAGAAGATTAAGACGGCTTGTCTGCGGAGGTTCTCGGTCATCCAGGTCATGGTGAATTCTTGTCAAAATCTTCTTGTTATGGCAACTGGACTTGAATTTCTTCACTCGAAGACGATTCACCCTTCATCCGAGAAGCTTCTTCAGCTTTAATGACCCGTGGGGAGTTTCCAAGCATAACTGCCAGTGGGTGGGTCTGGGTTGTGGTGGCTTGTGGTGTACAAGAGTTGATGGGCAAAAACTAGGTCTGAGACGGTTTTTAGGCTAATGGGGGTCTTGTTCGTCAGCGACAAAAGAGCTACTTTTGTGGGATTACCTGGATTGGAATGTGAAAATGTAAAGAACTGAGGCTCATGTGGAAGTGACCGGGGGCCGGTCCTGGTGGTGAATCTTTCCTGGTTGTATGGAAGGTACAAATCCATCTTGGTATTGATGAATCAAAACATAACTGCTGTTGTCCCCAAAGAACAACACCGCTATTAGCATAATAACACCCTTAGAACTAGTTTCTGCCAATCATGTTCAGCAACTCCCCACAGCTCATTAGAACTGAAGAAGCCTCTCGGATGAAGGGGTGAATCGTCTTCAAGTGAAAAAATTCAAGTCCAGTTGTGACAACAAGAAGATTTTGAGAAGATTACAAGAATCAAGACGGCTCCTCACTTCATTTCCTATAGGAGTTGAGCAGGGATGTGGTTTCAGGACCGGTATGCCACCATGGATGGGCTGTAAATAAACCACAGTGTAAGTGTCACGACCGGACCTAGCCGTGGTTCCTGGACTCCCCCTTGGCCATGTTCATCCCCACGACGCCTGTCACGACCGGATCCCTACCCTGCGAGAGCCCCCTCTGGACCTTCGGACCCTGACTCCGTGAGACCCCCTGGTGGACCACCGGACCCTGAGTGTAGACCGGGACCCCCTGGTGGACACCGGACCCTGACCCTGTCCGAGATCCTGCCTTGACCCCGATGCCTGGGGCCCGTCCTGGTGAGACCCGTCCTGGTGAGACCCAGCCTTGTGCGACTCTGCCTCGGGGCCAGGGAATTCCCAGCGACACCCTACCTGCCCCTCTACCTAAATAAAGCGCTTCAACCCTGATTTCACCCTCGAGGGTGTGGTTCCCTGCCCGAGTCCACCCCCGCGCCCCGTGACAGGAAGCTACACCTCAGCTCTGGACCACGCTAACCGCACCTTGAAATCCTCCTGCCTGGGACTGGCAGCACCTTCCTCGATGTCCATCCGGTACTCTGGGAGCTGGGCGGAGGCGAGGGGCGGCAGGTGGTCGGCAGCGGCGCTGGGCGCGGCGGGTTCCTGGCTGGGCGTGTCGCGGTACGTCATGATGGGAGAAAAGGCCGGATGCTGCTCTAGAGACGGCGGCGTGGGAAACATCCGCTGCAGGTCTGCTATTGCTGGGATGGAAAGTTAAGATGTTTCGGATGGGGTTTGAAGAACATATAAAATGAATGCAGTTGTGTGAAGATGCACGTGACTAACTTGACGGATAAGGAACCGCGACTCTTCCCTCTTTCCCGAGCGGCCGATCTTCGGTCGAGACCGGAGGCTTGGTCGAATGCTGGTTGGGGTAAGCCGTCTGCGGACGTCGGCAAACAGAAATAGAAGAGTCACCTCTTTCCGCTGAAGGACCGTTCAGTACCTGGAACAGGACCTCGTACGGTACCTCGGACTTTGCGGTACTAAGACTACTTTTAACAAGAGAAGACCGTTCTCTCCTCAGCTCACCCCAAGCTCCTCCTCGTCCTCGTCAAATATGTTGTCCAGGTCCGAGATGTTGACCACCAGGTCTTTCTCCCTGGTCAGCGAAGGGTTGACTTTGGCGGCGCCGTCCTCCTGATTGGATTCATCTAAAATAAAAGCATACAACGGCGTCAAGCCGCCTGCGGCCTGATCTGGGCGGATCTTTCTCCAGGCGGTCAACGCGTCCCACCTGACTTGGGAGCCGAGTTGAAAATGGACATAGCATCCTTCCCGTCTGGCAAAGCACCGTTACTGGTGATGTCGTCTCCCTGGTTTGGAGGAGAGGAACAATCTCGGATTAGCCCCAGGTTCAGTCAAGTGACTGATTGATGGGTTTGGAATTTGGCCTTCTGGGTCGGGGCAGGTATTGTCAGTAGGCGGAGTATAAAGTAGACCTCATTTCCTGAAAACAAGCCAGCGAGCGTGACTGAGCAAACGCTGCCAGAAACACCGAATCGATAAGCCAAGGAAGAAACCGCAGCCGGTTCATAACTCTCGTCACCACGGGCGACTGAAAATATTGACTCTCGTAACGCCTGCCACGATATGAGTAGTCGCACCTTGGCTTTCTTGCCGGATTCCCGGCCTTGGCTCTTTAGCCTCTTGGAAGTGGAGAAAGTGTACTCGATATCCCCCTCCTTGAAGTCGTAGGGATCGTCCCCCGGCTCCCGCAGCGCGTCCACCACCGGCTGCTGGAACAGGCCCAAGGCGTGCACGTGGTCCCGTAGCCTCTCCTCCGAGAGTTTGAACTTCTTCTGCGTCTGCGTGTAGAGTCTGGAGATACCCGAGCAGGCAATCAAGGGGTGCACGGGAGAGGTAGCGTCAGATTACCTCTGCTGTAAGCCAGATGTTTTCATTGGACAATCGCACATAATGGCCCCATTACAATCTGACAAACATGATAAATTCCCCCAAATCCCCCGGTTTTGTTTTGCTCTTGTTTTATGTCGAGGGCAATTTCAGCTTTCGCAGCACCGTCCAATGTTTCCTTTATCCCTCATCCTCCCCGCCGAGCCACTTTTCCGTGAGCTACCGTTATCGCGCGTCTCCCCTACCTCTTTAGCGAAGCTCCCTCAGGGGCCGTCTCCGTCTTCACCTCCTCCATTTTATCGGCAGGGAGTTCCGGAGGTCGGAAGTCGGTCTTGTCCGTCCTGGGCGTCCTGAAGCCTCTCCACCAGCCAGCGCTGTTCTCCCGCTGCCTCAGCAGTGCGGCGTAAACGGCCGTCTCGCTGGCCATCGCCCCGAGTCCCGCGACCCCGTCCTGGCAGACGTGCAGGTCGGCGGGCGTGTCCAGCACCTCCGGGTCCTGCACCCGGGGATGTGGACTGAGGGTCGGGGGGAGCGGAGACATCGGCGAGAGGAGAAGGGACTCGGGAGCTTTCCTGCCGTTGGACAGGGGTTTGGGATACTTGCAGCTCGGAAGGCTGGCGAGAGGCTCCAAGGGGGGCTCCAGGGCCACCAAACCCCCGAGCTGCGGCCCCCCAGGGGTGTCCTGCTCCAGAGGGGTCTCCTGGGTGACGGATACGCGGTGGTGGAAAGGTATCATGGCTGGTCTTTTGGACTGTTTGTCCGCCTTTTCGGCCTTGTCGCTGGTCTTGTGTTTGGGTGCGGGTGAAGGGTATATCGAGGTGCCGGAGGACTGGGTGGAGTTGGCGCTGGTATTCTGGGGGTTGGGATTGGAGGCAGCTGTCAAGTTCAACTTCTGCTGCTTCAACCTGAAACACAGCAGTCAACAAGATGGAAAAGTGAGCTTGTTTCTTTCGACACAGTGCAGAACCTGCCCTGACACTTGTTTGATACACTTGTGCCAACAATTTCAAGTCATGAATATCTTTCTGGCTGTGAAGTGCTGGGAAGGGGAGGGGGGTCAGCCTTTTGTTACCTTGTTCACGTTCATCTTCCTTAAAAGGCTTAAAACTGTATAAAGCAGTTCAAACTCCTAAGGTTCCGAACTTGTATGCTTTCAGGAGAGAACCCTGAAGTGAAGAGCGGCACAGTGGGGCAGTGGCTAGCACCTAGCTAGAAGGTCGCTGGCTGGATTCCCACAGAGTTGAGTCTCCATGTTCTCCCTGTGACTACATGCGGGTTCCTCCCTTTCTGATTTGACTCTTTGGCTGATGGGTACATCTGACCAGTGATGTATAGAGGACGTTGACAAGAGCTCATCTTCAAAATCCCGACTTCTGTGATGGACCCAAAAAACCTTCTGATTGAATCCACGTATGGAGCGTCTCACCTGGAACAGCTGCAAGGCGCTCTCACTCCCACGTCGTTGAAGTCCCACGTGGTCCCTCCGTTCGGCACCTCCGTTTTGGGCGTCACGTCGGCCGCCTGCTTCCGTCTTCGGGGGAGCAAAGGGAGCCGTAAGCACACTTGCCGTCCGTCGAAGCTTCTCGACGAACCTTCAGGGAGAACTTACGTGTGCTGGGGCTGCGTGAGGTAGCACTCCTTCCACGCTTGGTGGACTACCTGGTAGGTCAGCTTCTTCCCAGAGTGCTTTGGGCTGAGGCCGGTGACACCCAGGGCACTGTCTGGTGTCGGAACGCTGGACACGGAGGTCACGAAGCCACTGTCCGCTGAAGGAGATAATGCACCACCTTCTTATAAACACAGATCGGCAGATGTGCGTGTCCACGCCGGATTTGTTCGCGTCCTACCTGAGCAGGGCTGCTCTGGAGACGTGGGTGGCGTGAGCGGGACGCTGCAGTGGTTCTGCTCTCTGGCGAGGCCTGGCGCCAAGGGAGCAGGGGGAGGCTGCTCCACCGGAAGGTGCCCCTGGGCGATCAGCACAAAAGCAGCCGGGTAGGTCATCCTCACTCCACCTGTGGAGATAAAGTCATCTTATGACCCGTATCCAGTGTCCTATCCAGACATCACTAGCGGTGATGCCTTTACACCCTCCCCTTAGACCTGAGTGCCCTTGCTTTCTCCATACCTACGATCACCTCCACCGCCACGTGGCAGTTGCCGTGTTGGGCCTGGTCCTTCTCCCCGCCCCCGTCCTTCCACTGGAGCACCATGGGGTAGAAGTAGCTCCACTCCTCCATCAGCTTCCGCGCTGCCGGGTCGCTCATCTTGAAGGCCTGGCCCGTCAGCGTGCCGCTCAGGCCATACGGGCAGAGGACAACTGCAAAGAACAATTCCTTTTTGACTCCGTACGCAAATCGAATCAGTGTTTCCCATTTTGATCCCTGTAAACCCCATTGATCCGTTCTCCAACCTCCAAAATATCCTGTTTAGAAACTTTATTTAACCCTCATATTATGTTAAGGGTCAATTTGACCCATTGGGTCAATGGGTGAAATGGGTCAAATTGACCCTTAACATGATGAGGGTTAAAGGAATTTAAGCTAACCTTAATTATTGCTTTGTTTCTGCTGTTTGTTCTCTTCTTACCAGCACTTGCACTCGGGATTTCTTTTGCTATATCAGCAAAAGTAAAGCCCTCTCGCATACCCATGCTAACGGTATCTCCAGCTAGCTGTCTTCCGTTCATCCAAGCTAACACTAACTTGTCTACCTCTTCAAAAGACCTTAGACCTTTGCTTCGCTACTGTAATCGCCCCTTCAGTCACATCAGCGCTTCTTTCTTCTTCAGGATGGTTGACTTAGTGTCATAGTGCTTGCCGATCTCTCCCATTTAGCTATTATTTCCCAGATTGACTGTCATTCTTAACTTCTTCTTAAGACCGCTAGCACTTTTAACGCAACGGTAGCGCGTCTGACTCCAGATTGGAAGGTTGCCTGTTGAGGAAGTACCAAAAGGGGCGGCGCGGTGCTGAAGGTAGAAGGATCGTCCTTGGAACCGAACGTCCCTGGATGGAATCTCAGCTCCTCGGAGTGCGTTGAAGTGTCGTTGACCAAACATGGAACCCCCGAACAGTGTAAACAACAAGACTACCGCTAGGCTACAACACCACAACGTGGAAAGTTTGGTCCAAATTTGATCCCTCTGTCCGTTCGCCGATTTGTTGGTGATCAGGGGCGCCCAGGTTCTACCTGGTTCTACTAGTAGCTAGCTGGTATGTCGGGATGCGGGATTACCTTGCACCGGCGCGGCGGACGTCTGCGCCAGGCGCACCTGCTGCTCGGTGATGTGGTACGCCGGCTGGTGCTGGGCGATCTCCACGCTGGTGCAGACGTTGCTCTCGCCGTGGAGGAAGAAGGAGAAGGAGCACGACAGATGCTCGCTGGAGGAGATAGAGGCGGGGTTAAAACTCCGACCGGCGTCCATCATCTTCACGACTCCCAACAAAGGGCGCCTTATTGCGGGTATAAATCCTCATTTCCCGCTGACGGATTGTTGTAATTACACATTTATAAAACGCGCCCTCCTCTATTACAACGCCTCTGCATATATTTCATCATGTGCAAGATTTTTTTTTTTTTTTTTTTAATTTACTCGTGGTGGGGAGGTCATCTTCTGGGCTGGACATCATTAACCACACAGACGGCGTCACTGATGTATATTCTTAATATATAAAGCTTCTCCCGGCCGCCTCGGTTTATATATTTATATCAGCGTGAGAATATCGTCATCTCTGTGAGATTAACCTTCTCCGGGGGGCGCCGGACCTCCATTCCAGCCATAATGGATCATCAAATTCAATAAAAGAAAAAAAAAAAAAAGAAAAAAAAAACCCGTTCCAGAGTCTAACAGGCAGAACTAAAAGGTCCGGAGGGAAGGGAGACACCCGGCGCCGCCGCCTGCAGATGGCGCTGAATGCACCAAATAAATGGAAGAAAAAGAAATACTTAGATAAAAGAGAAAAAAAATGGATAAAAAAAAAATAATAAATGCACAGATAAATAAGGAATAAATATACAGACAGGAAATAAATATTTAAAATAAAACAAAAAAAGATACAGACAAAATTAGATACATACATAAAAATAGCAAAATAAATCAACAAATGAAAAGGTAGAAAAAAAAGAAAAATTAAATATATAGATTGATAAATGAATTACTAAATGAACACAGACATAAATAAATAAATACACAAGTAAACAGAGAAAATATAAAAGAAAATAAATAAGTAGACATAAAAGAAAACCAATAAATGGATGGGAGAAATTGACGGATTGATACCAAAATGATTAAATAACTATATATATAAAAGAGCGTGCAAAAATAGATGGTTATAACTAGGCAAAAAAGAGATAAGTATATACACATGTTGAATATTGAAATAAATGAACACACACGACGAAGCCGTTGGAAACACTTTCAATGTCACTGCCCTCTGACCAACTCCTCAGCACATCGCTACGCCACATGAATGGCTATAAATAGCAGTGTGTGCATGTGTGTGTGTGTGTGTGTGTGTGTGTGTGTGTGTGTGTGTTGGGGTGGCAAGTGAACCAGTCTTGTTTAACTACCGTGCACAAACACAAAGGGCTGGGTGGGTTGGGGGCCTTTGAATGTCACATGAATCGTTCAAAACTCCAGTCATTTTACGGATTAATGAGTCATATTTTTGGTGTCTATTAACTTGTTCAGTTATTTGGCCGTGCTACCGCTCGCTAAGCTACCTGCTAATCAGTGACGGGACAAAGTTTCGCAATTGTGCGTATTATAACTGCACGTTATAATACCAAGTGAATCACTGAATTTGTCCTGAGTGAGGAGCAGCAGCTCTGGTTTTCCTGTTTTAACTCACAAGAATCACAACACCCTCTTGTTCGCCCTCCCAACCTGTACAATGAACGACTCACTCACTGACTCAATGAACGAATCACTGAGTTAGAGTTGTCTTCTCAACTTGCAAAGTGAATGACTCACTCAGTAACTCAACAAATGAATCACTTTGTCATTCAGAGTAGCCCTTCATGGTTGCTAAACAAATGAATCACTCAATAACCCAATGAACGAATCACTCAGTCGCTCAGAGTTCTCTCCTCATTCGCAAGACAAAAAAACTCATTCAGTAACTCAGGGTCGCCCTTCCGACTTGCAAAATGAACCACTGACTCAGTAACTCAACATACATCTCACTCAGTGACTCAATGAACGAATCACTGAATAGTTCAGATTAGTCCTCCCAACTTGCAAGTAAATGACTTACTCAGTGACTCAACAAACAAATCCCTATGTAGTTCAGAGTAGCCGGCTATGCTTGCAAAACGAATGAATCTCTCAGTAACTCAATGAACGAATCACTCAGTAGCTCAGAGTTCTCTCTTCATTCACAAGACAAACGACTCATTCAGTAACTCAGAGTCGCCCTTCCGATTTGCACGATGAATCACTGACTCAGTAACTCAACAAACATGTCACTCGGCAGCTCAGAGCAGTGCCCTCAACCGAGAAAACGACTCAACGATTCAAATGATTCAAAACCATGACTCTTTGGTGGGTGACTCCTATGAAATTGCAGTTTTCCATCACCAGAGTGAAGAAAGCTCAACAAACGCCAAGCGTCCGACCCCGTTGACAATGTAATACCCGCGATGGGAGGCCCGTCGGCGGCGAACAGCGAGCGTCCTGCCGCCGCCACCAAGCATCCTCTCGACTGATGTTCCGTGTCCTTTTGCAAAGGGCATTTTCCTGCACAGTAAGCGGCTGTGAGTGTGTGGACACGCAGGGCTCCTCGCATCCTCGGGGACTTTTATGCAGTCAGCAAGCTCTGCAAGTGTGTGTGTGTGTGTGTGTGTGTGTGTGAGCGGTGTGTGTGACTAAAAGGTAGCAAACAAATGAAGCGGAGTGGATTCTTGCAGCTGAATACTAAAGGACAGGAATGGAAAGATTCAAACGAATCGTTCAATAGTCATTTGACTGACTCATGAGTCGTTATTCATGAACTTATTAGCAGCTAGCTAGCTAGCTAAGTCACTACGTCACTCCATTTGTATAAATCTATCAAGTGAATCACTGTGGGGGGAGCGACAGATCTAGCTTCCTATTTTAGCTCACATCACCCTTTCCTGCTACGAGCTGCAAACGATGTTTCTATGAGCACACAAAGCGAACGACTCAGTAACTCAATGAATGAATCACTCAGAAGCCTTGAGTGTGCCTCCCCGCTCATCTAACGAATCACTCCATCAGTAGCATGCTGAACGACTCACTCAGCTCACAGTAGCCCCCGCTGCATACATAACAAACGACTCACTCAGTAACTCAATGAACGAATCACTTAGCTCACGATACCCCTACCCCTCACTCACAAAATGAGTGACTCACTCAGTAGCTTAACGAACAAATCACTCATTAGATAACGGCATCCTTCCCCGCTCATAAAACAAATGAGTCACTCAGTAACTCAATGAATGAACCAGTCAGTAGCCCAGTTATTCTCCCCGCTCGCAAAAACTGAACGACTCACTCAGGAACTCAATGAACGAGTCACTCAGAACAACTACCTAGAAAAGAGGTCACGACTCAAAAACTAGAAAAGAGTGTTGCACCAGGGAGGAGACACACACAAACACACACAAACACAAACACAAACACAAACACCAGCTCCCTATTAGAGCCAATGAGGAAATGAGCGCCTCTAATTCACCACAATTACAAGTCGACTGTTACCGCAGTCGAAAATTCCAAAACCCACATCTTTTCCTGCAAAGTCTGAGTAGTGGAAAAATTGCGTGTGCACACACACATACACACACACACACACACACACAAACACGCTGTGTTGATGTTCAGAGGATGTTGCGCGGTTGCTAAGTGCCAAGCGCTAAGTGTTTTTCCCCATAAGTGAGTCAGTGATAAATAAATGAATGGGATGTCGGGTTTTCCAACATTGTCATGAAAATGAATACTGCAGTACGGATCAAGTCCCCTAACGCACACACACACACACACACACACACACACACACACGAACCTGTGTCTTGTGAATGAAAGAGTGAATGGTTGTATGTCTCTATATGACTTGCGAATGAGAGGATGAATAGTTCATTCACTCCTCCTGCAACC
Source organism: Fistularia commersonii (assembly GCF_037954325.1). NCBI lineage: Eukaryota > Metazoa > Chordata > Actinopteri > Syngnathiformes > Fistulariidae > Fistularia > Fistularia commersonii. Next base: position 2,047,422 of record NC_141292.1, read on the forward strand.
GGGTGGAGCCAATTCCAGCTTTAACTGAGCAAGTGAGAACCCGTGACATGTATGCTTCTATATAACATGTGAATGAAAGGGTGAATGGTTGAATGTCTCCATATCACAGGAAAGGGTGAATCGTTGTATGTCTCTATATGACTCATGAAATGAGAGGGTGAATAGTTCATTCGCTCATCCTGCAATCGGCTTGTGCACAAGCTGGAGCCAATCACAGCTTTAACTGAGCGAGTGAGAACCCATGACATGTATGCTTCTATATGACATGTGAATGAAAGGGTGAATTGTTGTTTGTCTCTACATGACTCGTGAAATGAGAGTGTGAATAGTTCATTCACTCATCCTGAAACCAGGTGGAGCCAATCACAGCTTTAACTGAGCAAGTGAGAACCCGTGACATGTATGCTTCTATAAAACGTGTGAATGAAAGGGTGAATTGTTGTTTGTCTCCATATCACAGGAAAGGGTGAATCGTTGTATGTCTCTATATGACTCACGAAATGAGAGGATGAATAGTTCATTCGCTCGTCCTGCAACCGGGCTCGTGCACAAGCTGGAGCCAATCACAGCTGAGAACCCATGACATGTATGCTTCTATATAACGTGTGAACGAAAGGGTGAATTGTTGTTTGCCTTCCTGACGTGTGAATGGTTGACTGTTTATATAACATGTGAATTAAAGGGTGAACAGTTGCATGTCTCCATATGTCGCCTGTCCACGGTGAACCCCACCTCTCGCCCAATCACAGCCAGGATAGCCTTCCCCCCCGCCACCGCAAAGCAGGAAGAATGAATGAAGTTTTGGCCCGAAAGTCCCAAAGTCATCTGAATGAACTTCGTCTCGGTATGACACGTGAATGAGTGAATGAATATGTGGCCCTGTGATTGGTCCAGGGTGAGCCCCGCCTCTCGCCCAATCACAGCAGGGATGGGCCGCAGCACAAACCGCATGGGCGATGAATGAATGAATGAATGAATGAATGAATGTACATTCACGCATGCGTATTCCCACCGATCCTGCGACCTTGGGATCTGCCCTGGCACCAGCCCTCGGTTGCCCCGGCGATGGCTAATATCTCAATGTCACGGGGCCCCACGGGAGGGCGGAGGACGAATGAAGGAGAGCCAGAGGAGAGGAGGTTCCTCGCCGCCAAGAAGGAACATCATGAACGCGTGAGTGTGAAGACATTAACGCGAACGCTACGCGCTAAGCTAACGAGAGGCCCCGACTTCCAGACGCCGGTTCAGACGCTTCATCCGGAGGATTAATGCACCGACGCCGCGCTCCAAACTCCCTCTCTCCCTTCTCCCCTCGGCGTCTGATGCAATTCATTACCAACCCGGAGAGCCCCACCACCACCACCACCACCACCACCACCACCACCACCCCACCCCCGTTCAGACACAAAGAGAGCGGGAGCGCTGGGTCGAAATGGCGGACGGGAGGAAGAGGAGGAGGAAGAGGAAGAGGAGGAGGACGCCGTGCCCCCGAGACAAGCGCCGGATAAACACCGGAGAAGGATGATGGAGGGAGGAGGAGGAGGAGGAGGAGGAGGAAACGCCGCGGCGCCGGAGTTTGGTGATGTTGACGTTGGTGGCGCCCCCTAGTGGGGGTTGGAGGAACTGCACGGGCGTCCGGACGAGACAAAGGATCCCGAACGTCGCTTTTTATCATCATTAAAAAAAAAAAAATAGAATCACAGCATCACCGAAATGACGGCGTGAAGATGTGATATATTGGAAATTTTATTTTGTATGGCTGAAGCCTTTCGATTTGGAAGGTTTTTTTAATTCCGTGTATTTGCACACATGTGAAATAGCATCGGTTTCTCGGGTCGGCTCTCGAAAAGCGTTGAAGATGTTATAATGTTAAAATGTGTTTACAACATGATATATGCAACAAGATGCACGCAAAAAATGAGGAGGGAAACGATCACATGATCATTCTCTTTAAAAATGGCGCCACAATAACGCGCATCTTCGGTAAACATCTGAAGAAGAAAAGCCTGTTTTTACTCGAAACGTCACGCGAGAAAACGCTTTTATAGATTAAAAGTAAAAATAAAGCATCTTTCTTTTTGGAGGATTTTTGATGCGCCGATTTTTTTTCAAACTCGACCTAAAAGGCATGAAAATTTGACTCATTACTTATTTTATATTTAGTCACTCATCCGTGCATAAAGACAATTCTTCAATTTTCACCTTCAGTCTTTTCTATTTACCGAAATTCTGACATCATCACCACCTCACTGTGTGTCTGTCTAGGTGCTCGCACTGTAACACACATACACACACACACAAACACAAACACACACACACACACACACACGTCCCTAAAATAATATTAATAATAACAACAAAGTAGTTATAAATAAACAAATAATAATAAAGCAAAGCATCATGGGAGTTATCAGGAGCTGGGGGGGGTTGAACTCAGTTACTCTGGTGGGAGAGCTAGTGTGTGTGTGTGTGTGTGTGGGTGTGTGTGTGTGTGTGTGTTTGTGTGTGTGTGTGTGTGTGTGTGGGGGCATTTTGCTGGGTTGCTGCAGGGCAAACAGCAGGAACCGAGTGTCACTGCA
>NC_141292.1:2055000-2177500 GCF_037954325.1 Fistularia commersonii
GCCCTAAAAGTCCTTTTAAAATGGGAATTATTCGGAAAATACAAGTTGGGAGCACTCACTCCGCAAGGTTAGGAATTTGATATTCAATATCTGTTTGTCTAGTTCCTCCTCCCTTGTTATATTTGATATTTTATCAAGAATATTTTCGTTTCCATATCCGTACATGTGTGGAAAAGTATCAAGTTTCTTGGGTTTGCTCTCGAAAAAAGATCATGTTGAAATGTTAATATGACATGATACAATCACATGATGATTAACTTTAAAAACAAGTTTGCAAACACAAATTTCAGGTAAGCATCTGAGGAAGAGCTTAATAATAAATCAACTGTATTTTTGGAGCACTTTTTGCTGAGCGTATTTGTTTTTCAACCCTCTATGTTTGGACATACAGCCATTCCTACACTCATTTATCAACATTCACTCGTTCATTCATACATTATAGACATTCACTCATTCACCTGTATAATGATTCATTCATTCATTCATACATTATAGAGAGAAATATAATCAAAATAATAATCAGCTATTCACCCTCTCATTCATACATAAACATCAAATATAGATGATTCACCCTCTCACTTACCTACTCTATAGAAACATTCAACCATTCACCCACTCATTCACATTTCATATTGGGACGTACAGCTATTCACTCATTCATTCACCCATCGCAGAGACGTAGGATCATTCACTCAGTCATTCACATGCCGTACGGCATTATCAAGTCATATAAAGATAAAAAAACATTAATTTACCCATCATGGTGGCATACAACCATTCACTCATTCATTCATACATTATATAGACTCATGCAATCATCCATTCATACGTCATATAAAGATAGAAAAACATTCCTTCACACCTCACAGGCCTGGACAATGATTCTGATGTAGACGTACAACCGTTCACCCTCTCATTCAGACACAGACATCAAATATAGATATAAAATCATTCACCCTGTCATCTATTATACAGAAACATACAAATGTTCACTCATTCTCACTCAATGACAGCCTGGCAGTTGCAGGACAGATGATGAACGAATGAATGAATGAATGAATGAATTGAAATATATTCTACACTCTTACCTCTCCAGAAGGTTGTGTATGGCCTTGAACAGCAGGGTCCTGCACTCGTAGGACAGCCCGCACTCCCACAGCCCCTCCTCGGCCACTGGGGGGAGACCAGACGAAACCAATCATCCAATCAGGATCAATATTTCATCATCTCAACACAATCAATACATAATCAATTGCAAATAACTATTGTTGCGGTTACGCTTCCCGTGAGACGTCCGCACACATCAACTCGCTCCGTCACAACCCCGCACGGGCCCAGGAATGCGTGTGTGGTGTAGCATGTGTGTGTGTGTGTGTGTGTGTGTGTGTGTGTGTGTGTGTGTGAGAGTGCTTGGCAGTGCAAACTGTCAGGTTGTCTGCAGAGACAGCCCAGTCAAACCCTGTGCAGTTGTCAAGCTCAGTTAGCAAGTGGGTGAGAGTGAGTCTGACACACACACACACACACACACACACACACACACACACACATGCACAAACGTGCACGCACACCCGTGGAATCCGACCGTGACATGTCAGCAGCCAGCTCGCCTGTGTTAAATGTGCTCTCAACCACTCAAAGGGCCTCCTCGTGCCTCCGACACACACACACACACACACACACACACATGCATGTGCACGCACACACGTGCACGCGGCGTCCAGTTAACAGTGTTTCTCTTTGTTCTCTGCCGTATACCTGCAGGGCTGCCGGGGGGCGGCGGAGGGCGGTGGGCGGGTGTTGTGTTTGCTCATAGGGCGGCGGCAAACAAGCCCGGCATCACAGGAGCACGCGGCGGGAGAGAGGGAGGAATGAAAGAGGGATGGAGGGCGGAAGAGGGGGAGGACAGACCCCCATTCCTCTTCTACCTTTCACCCCCTCCATCACACACACACACACACACACACACACACACACACACATGCACATACACCAGCCTTTGTTTTGTGTGCCCGGTCTTGTTCCTCTCCATACCGGGGGTGAATGAAAATTTCCTTACTCGCCAGAATTACCCCGTCGCCATGGCAACGCTGGCGGTGAGAACATGGCGCCCTGGTATTGGATTCCAACACCGACCGCCCCTCCTTCTCCTTCTCCTCCTTCCCTCTGTTCTTTTGCTTCCAACACTCCTTCACCCCCCCCTTCCTCATTTACTCCTGCTCCAGGGCTCAGACAGGAAGCTAACTGTAGCAGGAGAGAGATGAGCAGAATGCCAAATCTGCAGCCAATCCAGCTCATTAGCTCGCTGTGTCTCGCTACACACACACACACACACACACACTCCACGGCATCCTCGTGACAGCCCCCCCCGTCACACCTCGTCTCAATCAAATAAAAAACAAATTCTGCAACCGAAGGAATGTCCTCAGAGGAACTTTCACATTTGTCCCCCCCCCCTCACACACACACACACACACACACACACACACTCAGCATGTGACCCCCCCCCCCCCCCCTTCCCCGCCCGACAAGAAAAGCTGCTACGAACATCACACGCTCCCCCTTCGTGCTGGAGAGCTGTTATCTCATCTGCGCCGTCCTGCCAGTCGAGCCGCCGCCATGTTTGTAGTATTTACCGCCCGCTAATCAGGAGGAGGGGAACAGATGGACCCCCTCACACACACACACACACACACACACCGGTGGGGGGGTTGCAGGGTGGGAGCTGCAGACACTGACTGTGCGGCTGAGCGCCACAGGGCTTTAAACGCATCCTGATCCGTCATTCATCACGGGGACGTGCTATCAAGAACACCACTTCCTGTTTCTGCTCCAAAAACATAAAGAAACTACAATCAGTGAATGGTTGCAAGTCTCTATGTGAGGTGTGAATAAGTGAATAAATGATTTTTTTTTCTTCATAGGAATGAGTGAATAAATATAATGGGTGAATGAGTGAGTGAATGGTTGCGTGTCTCTATATCACGTGTGAATGACAGAATGATTGGTTTTTTTTTTCTGTGTATGAGGTGTGAATTCTGTAATTACAGTCATTTAATTGAAGTGTTTTTTATTTGTGTTAGTTTCTTTTTTTAATTTTAGTTCTAAGTTGGAAGATTTTTGTGATCTTGAAATATTAAGGTAAAATTACATTTTATTATTTTTCGACGCTCACACTCGCGGAAGCCGGTATAGTCCCGATTTGCAGATGCTGTGCGCAGAAGTCCCATTAACCAGGTAAAATAAATATCCATGAAGATATTTTCCAAATATTTATTTTTTATTGTTTACTGACACAAAGATTTTTTTCCCAATTTATTTTTAAAATTCAGGTCAAGGCTACGCTACGCGCTCTGAAAGCCCAAAGCTCAAAATGTTCAAAATGTGTTCATTCCATAAATAAAATTAAATTCTCTCTGTAGCACTTTGCGGATTTCATAAGCAACACACTACACACTTGTTTATATAAAGTGTAAAGGTAATAAAAAGGAATATATACGTTATAAAATAAACATTAAAAATTATTTGCGGCTCCCAATGTTTTCTTTTCCATGGAAACCGGGTCCGAATGGCTCTTGGCTGTGAAAGGTCGCGACCCCTGAGCTCGCCGATCGCTATCTTGGGCTTCCAAGAATGAATGGATCCGCTCAAGATCAGCCGGTGTGAGGAGAACGACCCGCCTGATAATTAAATTCGATAAACTAATTCATCAAGGAGTTTAAAAGTGATATTCTGGAGTTTGCTGTCATGGCCGCCAGGTTTGTAGTTTTTATTCATATTTTTTTGTAGTCTCTGACATCTGTTGTGATAATAACCTGTTTGTTTACAGTGATGTGTAACTGTAATGCAATAAATCAATAGGATGCAGAAATACATGGAAATGGGCAAAGTGATGATGATGTGTGTGTGTGTGTGTGTGTGTGTGTGTGTGTGTGTGTGTGTGTGTGTCACCCCTGTCTCCTTATAACACTCGGGGGGGTGGCCTGTCACTGCTGCAACCCTTGCTGCAACCCTAAAACAAACACACACACACACACACACACACACACACACACACACACACACACACACCTGATGTAACACACAACCCTTGCAGAGAGGGGAGTGAGGGAACAGTTATTATACATTATTCTTTACTATCAATTAAACAGTCCCTGTGTTGTGAATTTGTGTGTGTGAGTGTGTGTGTGTGTGTGTGTGTGTGTGTGTGTATGTGTTCAGGTGCATCAAATTGAAGGTTAATTGAATTTTATTGCATCTTTTTAGTTAATAATCATGTTAAGTGTAAAGTTATATGCTTTATTGCTCCCATTCAAGGAAATTATGATTCAACACTATGTTGTTGTCATGAGATACATGTCTGAAATAACACACGTGCACACACACGGATACACATGCGCGCGTACACGCACATGCACGCCTGTACACACACCTGATCTTACACACAACCCTTGCAGAAAGGGGAGTGAGGGGACGGTTAGGATACATTATTCTTTACTACAAATTAAATAATCCCAGTGTGACATGCCGTGTGTGTTTGTATATGTGTGTGTGTGTGTGTTCGGGGGCTTCATATTGACGGAATGTTATTGCATCTTTTTAGTTAATAATAATGTTAAGTAAAATTAAATTAAGTAAAATTAAGTTAAGGAAAATTAGGTTAAAGAAAATTAGGTTAAGTTAAGTTACATACTTTATTGTTCCCTTTCAAGGAAACTGCTACGACAGTGTGTTGTTGTCATTATATACATGTCTGAAACACACACACACACAGATGGATACACACACACGCACACATGGATACACACACACACACACACACACAAGAGGAACTTGTAAACCTACGTCGGCGCAGAGTTGAGCGAGTTGGAACCCCTTCGGGTGCCTTGCTCAAGGGCAACCCTGGCGCCGAACCGACGACCCCAGCGGGAGCCGTTACCGGGGCGACGCCGGGGAAACAACCTCTCAAAAGGCGGGCGATGAGACCCGGGGAGGCGGCGGCGGCGGCGGAGGGAAGAGGAGGGGATCTGGAATCAATTAAGCGACTGGGCTGCAGTTGCTTACATAGTTGTGGGGGTGAGTCAGGCAGGGGAAGCAGGGCAGAAGGGAGGCAGGTCCACACAAATACATGGGGCAGCATGTACGACACCCCTAGACCTCAGTCCTGGGGGGTCAGGGGTACCCGGGTACCCGGTTCGGGGGTTCCCTCCTGACCCCGAGCCCCTCGACCCCGAATCCCAGAGAGCCTTCCCTGGCTCGGCCTGCAGGGGGGTTCGGAAAAGGAGAAGATGAACGTCGGACCCCGCAAACACCGCACCCCATGGGGGGGAGAGGTTGTGGAAACAAGTGTGTGTGTGTGTGTGTGTGTGTGTGTGTGTGTGTGTGTGTGTGTGGGTTGGCCTCTCGCTCACCCCTGACGGTCAAAATGGAGCCGCATGCATGTGCAGGGACTTATCCGTCACTCTTACATAATTTGACAGTCACTTTCCACAACACACACTTGCTTTTCAGGTGCTGCTCTGACACCAAGTGTTTTTCCGCGAGTCAACAAGTCAACAAAAAAAAAAAATCTGAAATTTGGAGGCAAACGGACGAAGGTGCTCCCGCGTCTCCGTGAAAGACGACGCCAAAAATGTACCCTATATGGGCAAAATTGCAAAATGGGCATTAGCAGCTTGAGCAACACAATGTGGACCCACAGACTCATCGACTTCTGGGTCCCTTCTGGAATTCCATCACAACAAATGGAACCCCGAAGAATCTGTCACAGAGAAGGCGTCAAAAAAGGCGTCCAAACAAAAAAAATTAACGATGAAATGTATATGTATATGGTCGCAGCCAAAGACATACCTACTCTACCCTTGACACTTTACCTAGTACACGCAAGAAGATCCCAACAACTTGTGCGAAGTTGTCAATGTCCTCCCAGTTCCTGCCCCCCTGCAGTGTAGGCTCCTGATACAGGAAGATGCTGGAGGATCCTAGAAAATCCTACCTGCCGATGTCCTCCCAGTCCCGGACACCCTTTGCTATGTACTCCCACCTTTTGCCCGTTCCTTGCCTGACTGCCCTCTACACCATTGGTGCTTGACCTGTTTACAAAAAGAGGTCCTAACTCCTTGTGCTATGTTGACAGTCTTCCAGTCACTCACTTTCCTGCACTGCATACTACCTACAATGGAAAATCCTGGTGGATCCAAGAAGATCCGACCTGCCAAGGTTCATCCAGTCCCTGACCCCCGAGGTACCCAGGAAGATCATGAAGGATCCTGACTGCTTGAATACCTGTGCCACGGCTTGGTGCGTGACCTAGTTTACCCGAGAAGATCCAGGAAGGTCCTGACTCCTTGCGTTACGTTGACATCCTTCCTCCAACCCTCCTGCATACTCCCGAGAGAGGAAGACCCTTACTGCCACCATCTGTCTCTTTACTGATTGCCTACGCTACGCCTTTGACACTTGACCTAGTTTCCTTGAGAAGATCCTGGAGGATCTTGCCCGCCTGACTATCGATGCTATCCTTTTGGCACTCGACCAAGTTTACGCAAGAAACTCCTAGAAGATCCAGAAAGGTCCTTGTGCTCCATTGCTGATCTCCCAGTCCTTGGCCCCCTTGCGCTGCTCCCTGTACAGGATGATCCTGGCTGCCTCGATCCGTCCCTCGCCTGAACCCCGATGTGACATTGCCGATGTCCTTGCGGTCCGGTGAATAAACAAGACTTTCCCTCTCCAAGTACCGACGGCTCCCCCTTGCTATTAGCTACCCCTTTTAGCGAGCGTGACATCAACGTGCAACCGAACCCCTCTGACCGGGTAGCAGATCCACCCAATCAGAAGAGGACGTAGTGACTCATGTTCCACCATTGATCCCTTTGGGCAGGAAAACTGAGTGAGCTTCAGACAAAAGGCCCAAAACAATACGTATGAATTTTGGCTCTTTGAGGACGTGGGGTGAGATAACTACAGCTGTGGCGCCTGAGGTGCGTTCAGGAACCTGACACCGCGAGTGGTGTTCAGTCGCAGCCAAGAGTTCCTTCCGACGATGGCGGTTTATCAGCTTGAGAAGTGCGAATATCTAGAACTGGGAAGAACACGTGCCGAAACAAGCGCCGACGTATGTCCGGCGGGGGCTGCCCGACGCGCAAAAAGCACAAACGGGAGTTTTTACCGGCTGGCATTAAAATTAAACTCTCAAAGTGTTAAAAGCAAAAAGAGCGCCGTGTCACTTATTAGCATTTGCGAGAGCGGCGGAGCCGGGGTCGTAAAAAAGGGCCTGTTCCCGCAGTTTTGACCCGAATGTTAAGCCGCAGACACTTGAGCACCTCATTAGAAGTGAATGGGCCTCGAGGAGGGAGGCAGGGCAGCTATTGAGAGGCTTAGTGGGACTCCACAGGGCCTCCTAACTGCCACTAGAGGGGAGAGGAGAGAGACTGACACCAACCCCCCACCTTCCTCCTCTCTCGCTCTCTCTCAAGGATGAGTGAGATAGAGAGCTCTCTTGCCTTTCCCAGGCAAGCAGAGCTGCACTCCATTCAAGGCGGCGCCTTGGGTGCATCTGATGCTAACGCTAAGAGCGCTTCTGGTCTGACGGCAACTCCGACGGCAAAGTTCCTGGTAGCACCGCGGAGATAGATGGTCAGCAGAGGTCGGAAGAAGCGACGCTAGTCGGCGGAAACTTAACGTCTACCGGCGCGAGTCGGAGCAACAAAGGGGGGGGGCGAAGAAACGTCCGAGGGGCGATTCACGCCGGGGTGAACGAGATGCCGCCTCTGCGCCTCCGAGTGGAATTCCACTTGTTTGAAAAGTTTGAAGACGCGACCAAACTTTCCAGAAATGCCGATCAGGTTACCGGGGATTATCCACACGCTGGTATGTGCCTTTTCGTTAGGCAGCTGAGGGCGTGCTTCGGGCCGAGGGAAAATAGTTCCACATGAATCTGCTGACAATAAAGTCGGTGGATTATCTTGCGCAACTGGGGCCATGATTTCTGGAAGGAGACGCCGCTGCCGATGCCAGTGACATTTTCGGGCACCTCTGCACGCCACGGGAGAAAATTCCATTCACTTCCATCGCGCCGGAGGAGAGGCTGACTCGTATCTCCAAAATCCAGCAGCTCGCATCGGGGTAATCCGCGCGGGATGGCGGCTCCGAGGGCGAACCGGCAGCTTCTCAATCGGACAAAACACAGAATTAGCGCCGTTTATCTGATCTGGAGGAACGCGGAGCGCAGACGGAGTGGGGTTTGATTTTCGGCTCCCTCACTCGGAGCTACCCTGGACAAACTGATCAATTCTGGGAAATCCAGCGTGACCGAGGGGGCCGGCGGGGGGTTCAGACCGGCAATAACGCTACAACAATCATACCGCTATTAGGCTGAAACAGGATTTTACCACGGCTGCCAAACGATTAAGATGTTTAATCGGATTAATCGCGATCGATACCCGTCGGTTGCCGATTGTGTTCCATTTCATGAGGGCAAAAAAAGACTTGTGACAGAAGGCAATATGACCACGCATCGTCAATCGTGATGGAGTCGGTTCCCCCGCCGGAGTTTTGAGTCACTCAAATTATTCATTCATTGATCCATTTGTTCCTTCATTCGTACCGCTCATCCTTCGCTCAGGGACACGGCGGTTCTGGAGCCGATCTCAGCTGTGATTGGACGAGATGCTGGGGTTCACCCTGGACCAGCCACATATGGAGACTGGTCTGGACAACTCAGGGCTCCAATGAATGGTCCGATGCATGTTGCAGACTTGGGGAGAACATGGAGGCCCCCCTGAGGTAATCCAACCAGGGTGTTGGGGTCACGGGTTATCAGTCTTTGCAGTTGTTCCCCAGAGAGCCTCGTCCGTGCAGAAGGATGGACTCCAGTAGCTTAAGAGGAGCCTCCTGCCAGCCCTTCGAGGCCAAATTGTTGTCAAGAATGGGCACCTCCACACAGACCCCTCTCCCAGATTCCATTCATGCCTTCCTAACGGATCTTCATCTCCAAAAATTTTCCATCTCGCCTTTCCTCACAAGTTCCTTGTTCCAGAATTCTATGTCTTGCCTTTCCTCGCAAGTTTCTAGTTCCTGAGACTCCCATAACTCTGATTGCCTTTCCTTGCAAGTTCCTAGTTCCTGAGACTCCTACGAGTCCGATCATCTTTCCTTGTTGGTTCCTGAGACTCCTACGACGCCGATTGCCTTTCCTCGCAAGTTCCTAGTTCCAGAATTCTATGTCTTGCCTTTCCTCGCCAGCTCCTAGTTCCTGAGACTCCTATGACTCCGATCGTCTCTCCTTGTTAGTTCCCGAGACTCCCACAACTCCAAGTGGCTTTCCTCGCCGGTTACTAGTTCCTGAGACTCCTACGACTTCGATTGCCTTTCCTCGCAAGTTCCTTGTTCCAGAATTCTATGTCTTGCCTTTCCTCGCAAGTTTCTTGTTCCTGAGGCTCCTATGACTCCGACCGTCTTTCCTTGTTAGTTCCCGAGACTCCCACAACTACGATTGCCTTTCCTCGCAAGCTCCCTGTTCCCAAGACTCCTACGACTCCGATTGTCTTTCCTTGTTAGTTCCTGAGACTCCCGTGACACAAACCCAGAGGCAACCTGGATCTAGCATAGTCATCCGTTCACTTCCTTTGTAATAAACCCCTTAAAATGCCTTACCTCTTCAGAATGTTTCTGCATTTAGGTCAGGTACACCTTTGCAAAAATAATGAGGCAGGGACCTTCCCGCTGCAAGGAGGAGGAGCTAACTGCTCCGCCATGCCGCCCTTCAATCAAATTAATCGCGCAAATTAATGGATGTGGATTAATGTGTCATTCTGACAGCCCTAGTTTCACACTTTGTAGGGTGCAGGAATTTGAAATGTATGTCAATACAGACATCCGGCTGTTTCAATTTCTCTTTGTTGAATAAAATATCCGTCAATTTCCACTGCCCCCCCGTCGGTTATTACTATGTTACTACACAAAAGACATTTCTGGCTCGAGTTTAACTGTGCAATTGCCGGAGCGCTTGAGAAATATCCCGCTGCGATGAGCATGCCTCAAAAATCGTTTTATTAAAGGGTCTTATTAATATGTAATAAACTGGATTGAAGGCTTCTTCCCTTGTTTCTAGAGCAGCGCTCTGATTGGATGACAGCTTGTTAATACAGATGCTAACAAACAACTGGACACCTGACAGTGTCATTTATGAAAAGTTCATATTTGCCCATTGTCAGCCGGGGCTTCCCCGTCGGGGGAACAACGCCGGCGATCATGGGAACATCGATTGGGCGGCCACTGCGGTGAAGTCTGCGTTTCTAAAAACACCGGGGGAGAAAATCAATTGTGGTCATCAAAGCAGCTGGCTTGCTTTCTGGAACGAGGACAGACGCGGTATTGTCCCGCTTAATCCTTAGCAGCTTCCCCAAAAGAAGTGCGAGCGCTTGGGTTCCAAGTTTTGGGGATGTCTTTCAAGAGGGGACGGACATTTTGGAAAGCAGGGCCGCAACATCTGCATCTTACTCGGTTGTTCTAGTTCCATTTTGCGGAGGGTTTGAAAAAGGTCTCTGTGCACACCAGATCATAGGAGACACCGGAAAGGCTGAAGTTTTCCAGGCCAGTGTTGCCGTTCTGATTTTGTGATGTACTACAACACACAGGTGCATAGAGGTACTTCCTGTCTGGTTGCCAACACACGTAGGAACTAGGGTGAGTGACAGTAACAATGCTTAGAGTGACACTGAACTACAAGAAGGGTCAGTTCCAAAGCCATGAAGACTGGGAGTCCTTCATTGCTGTAATTGTCCACTCACTCGTGCATGCGAGGACACCTCAGTGCGCTAGAAAGAGGAACACAAGTTGTACCCTGGAGTATCTTGATCCTCTGGAGTCCTCCATTGCAGTAAGGGTCCGCCCACTCGTGCATGCATGAACATTTCCTGTTCACTATAGAGGTGCACCAGTAGTACTCTGGAGTATTTGGGAATAGTCTTGAGTCCTCCATTGCTATAATGGGCTGCCCACTCATGCATGCATGGACACTTCCTGTGCACTAGAAAGAGGAACACGACTTGTACCCTGGAGTATTCTTGAGTCTTCTGGAGTCCTCCATTGCAGTAAGGGTCCACCCACTCATGCATGCATGGACACTTCCTGTGCACTAGAGAGAGGAACGCGACTTGTACCCTGGAGTATTCTTGAGTCTTCTGGAGTCCTCCATTGCTGTAAGGGTCCACCCACTTGTGCATGCATGGACATTTCCTGTTCACTATATAGAGGTGCAGTAGTACTCTGGAGTATTTGGGAATAGTCTTAAGTCCACTATTGCGGTAATGGTCCGCCCACTCAGGCATGCATGGACACTTCCTATTCCCCAGAGTGAGGAGCCTGAGAAGAGCTCTGGAGTCATCTGGAGTCCTCTGGTGTCTGCCGTTCTTGTTATGGTCCACCCACCCTCGCATGCATGGACACCTCCCGTTCACCAGAGTGGGGGGCACTGGCAGTCCTCCGGGGTCCGCCATAGTTGTTATGGTGCATCCATAAGCGCTTAGCAACTGACTGCAGTCTTGGTCCACACGCCTCAATTGCGTTTCCAGATGCCGCAAAAGCCGTTCTCGTCTAAATGGAAGGCAAGAAGGCACAGCAAAGTTTGGGGAAGTCACTGATGTGGACTGGTGGAGCTCAACTGAGGCAGGAGCTACAAGTGCGTGGCTGATAAAGGGAAATTCAGTTGAGGCAGAGGGCCGTCCACATTGAGCTGGGAACTGCTTGAGGTATCTCCCAAGCGCTCGCTCCAGGAGGAACATTAGGTTCTTGCAGATGTTAAGAGCGCAGTCCAGCTCAAGGGACAACCGTGATTTGGCATCACATCAACAAAATCCGGACTCCACGTCCATCTTTCCCATCTTCTTAAACACCACAGTTTCATCTTGCCCTTTTAAGATACACCACCTCTTGCTGTTCACCTCCTTTGGTCTCTATCTCACACACACACACACACACACACACACACACACACAAAGCTCTCATTCTTTCTTCCAGTTTGTGGCTTTTCTTTCAAAAACGAAAGCTGCCGAGGAGCGAGAGCAAGCACCCCCACCCCTCCTCAGTGCAGCTGGGAAACTTCACCCTCTCTCTCTTTCTCTTTCTCCGTCACTCTCTCTCACTCTCGCACACACACACACACACACACACACACACAAGGAAAGGTCAGGAGGTCACAGGCCACGCCCTGACAGCCCATAAAAGGGGCGGAGCCTAGAAGAGGAGGAGGGGAGGAAATCAGAGATCCTCAGTCCTTGCAGACGAGTAAACATGACTGAGGCAATTCTTTCCTCTTTCCTCGACCTGCGTCCTTCCTCCCCTCCTCCTCCCTTCTTCTTCCTCCTCCCTTCTTCTTCTTCCTCCCTTCTTCTCCCCGCCTTAGCGTAGCGGCGAGGGCGGTTTAGGTTGCAGGTTCGATCGCAGGTGAAGAGCAGATGTTCCACCTCCTCTCTCCAAACCCCCCAAACAAACCACTTCTTTTCTTTCTTTTTGAAGCCCAAATTCCTGTCACACACACACACACACACACACACACACACACACACACACACACACACCCTCCCCTCTCGTCCTCCTCCAGCCCCTCCTCCCTTCTTTCTCTCCAGCTCGTGTTTTTTTTTTTTTTCTCCCCGCGATCACAAAAATCGCCCCTTTCCACATGTGACTCACTTTTTCACCAGCCAATGCCAGACGGGAGGAGGAGGAAGGGGGAGGAAGGAGTCAAATACTTCTGACTCTCCGGCTGAGCGTCCCTGGGCGGGAAGGCCGGAGGGGAGGGGCGGCGGAGGGAACCCGCCGAGGGTCTCTGGGTTTTGGGCCGGCCCGTTTCCTACCCAGCCGGCGACCTACTTCCTGGTTCCAGCAGAAGGGAGGAAGAGGAAGAGGGCGTCCAGGCACCCCAAACACCAGCCGGGGCGAGGAGAGGGAGGAAAGAACCCGTGCCAAGGAAAACTTGTTGACATAGAAAAGGAACTCGGGAGGAGTTCTGGATCGGATCTGGATTCCTTGTTACACCTCGCTCTGTTCTTCAGCTCCAACATGGCCGCCGTGTAAATACAACCACCACAACAACAACAGTAACAACAGGAACTGTAATAATAATAATAATTATGATAATGATAACAATATAGATTGGGCCAATGATGGGCGATAATATATTAATGAATAATAACAATAATAATTATAATAATAATAATGATAATGGCAATGATGGGCGATAATATGTTAATAAATAATAAAAACAATATTAATAATAATGATAATGATAATGGCAATGAAGGGCAATAATAACAACAACAATAATAATAATAATAATAATAATAATAATAATAATAATAATAATAATAATAATAATGAAGATAATGGCAATGAGGGGCAATAATATAAACAATAATGATAATAATAATGGAGATAGTGGCAAGGATGGAGATAAAAATAATAATACTAAAAATAATAAAAATAGTAATAATAATAATAATGATAATTATCATGAAGATAATGGCAATGATGGGCGATAATGAAAATAACAGCAATAATAAAGATAATAATAATAATGAAGATGGGGCAATGATGAGTGAAAATAATAATAATAATGATAATAAAAATAATAATAATGAAGATAATGACAATGATGGGCAATATTAGCAAAAACAACAATGATAATGATAACAATGAAGATAGTGGCAATGATGGGTGATAACAATAATAATAATAATAATAATAATAATAGTAATAATAATGATAATTATCATGAAGATAATGGCAATGATGGGCAATAATAAAAACAGCAATAGCAATAACAATAATAATGATGAAGGTGAGGCAATGATGGGTAATTAATAATAATAATAATGAAGATAACGACAATGATGGGTGATTAATAATAATAATAATGAAGATAATGGAAATGAGGGGCAATTATAATAATAATAACAACAACAACAATAACAACAACGGCAACAACAACAACAACAACAACAACAACAATAATAATGAAGATAATGGCAATGATGGGCAATAGTAAAAACAACAACTGCAATAACAATAATAATGATGAAGTTGAGGCAATGATGGGTGATTAATAATAATACTAATGAAGATAATGGAAATGAGGGGCGATAATAATAATAATAACAACAACAACAACAACAAAAACAACAACAACAACAATAATAATAATAATAATAATAATAATAATAATAATGAAGATAGTGGCATTGATGGGCGATAATAATAATAATGCTAAAAACAAAAATTATAATATTAATAATAATCATGAAGATAGTGGCAATGATGGGCAATAATAATAATGATAACAATAATAATAATCATGAAGATAGTACAAATGATGGGTGATAATTATAACAAAAATAATACACACACCTTGTCTATGAATGAATAAATGACTGAATGATCGAATCATCTCCAACCTACATGCTCCCTAAACTCCGTCAAAACTACACTTCCTGTTTTCTTTAATTCAAGATTTTAATTTCCCTTAGAGTTCAAATTCAGCCTTTCACCTCGGCTTGCAGCCTCTGCTACCGCGACGCCCCGTCCATCGGCCGTTCACGGGACGCGACGGGAGGGACGTTGTCGCATCTGCTCCGCACATGGTCGTTTAAACAAACAGCACATTTAAAGAAAAGTTGCGGAAAAATGTGCTTGTCGGGGGGAGGGGAAAGCTTTCATGTCTTCATTCCAGACGTATGAAAGGCCAGCGAGCAGCAGGTGAGCCGGCTTTAGCGCCGAGATGAGAAAGCGCGGCTCCGTCAGAAGATAACACACTCCGGAGTGTCGCTCCTCTGTTCTGGCTTCAAACGTTCCTCCGCGATTTCTTCCCCCCTTGCTTTTTTTTTGTTTTTTCCAAATCAGTAAAACAACAGCGGCGGCGGCGGCGGCGGCGGCTCACCACCTCACCTCCCGGTCGAGGCGTAAAGATTTATCCGAGTGAGTGAATGAACGCTAGTCACAAATCTGCTTAGAAGGTGCAGCGGTGCTTCAGCGAGGTCACAAAAAGACCTAAATCCATGACTTGGGAATGAGAGGGTGAATATTTGCATGTCTCTATGAATAAATACATGAATATTACTTGTCCAAATGATGTGTGAATGAGAGGGCGAGAGTTGTAAGTCTCTGTATGATGTATGAATACATGAATGTTGCTTTTTTTTATGATGTTGTATGTTTCTACATTAACCCGATTTTAACATTGTGTTGTTTTACGGGTCAAAAATGACCCATAAGACAATCTTTGTACAGCCCACATGGACACATAAACAAAAAAAGAAGTATCATTTTTTCTAATTATGGGGTCTCGTTAGGAAAAGTCATGAGATTTCAAGTTGGAAAAAAATTAGGTTAAGATGTTTTTTCTACAGCTAAACATGGTAGTGAGTCACTTTTGACCCGCGAGACAACACAAGGGTTAAAATGAGAGGGTGAACGGTTGTATTTTCCAGTATGACAATGAATGAGTGAGTGTTTGTAAGTCTCTGTATGATGTATGAATACATGAATGTTCCTTTTAATGATGTTGTATGTCTACATTAAAATGAGAGGGTGAACGGTTGTATTTTCCAGATTGACGATGAATGAGCGAGTGTGTGTAAGTCTCTCTGGGACATGAATAAGTGAACGGTTGCTTGTCAGTGTATCAGCATGAATGAATGATTACATTTTGAATGTTTTATGTCTTTATATAATGTACGAATGGAGGAGTGAATGGTTGCATTTGTCAATATGACTAAAATAAATGAGTGTTTGTATGAATAAGTGAACGGTTGCTTGTCTTTGTATTAGAATGACAGTGAATGTTAAATGTCCACATGACGTGTGAATGAGAGGGTGAATGGTTGTATTTCTCATTATAACGATGAATAAGTGCGTGGTTAAACGTCTCTGTATGAATAAGCGTCTATATGATGTTTTAATGACAGGGTGAATGCAAATCACAGCTCCGCGAGTGCAAGATAAGCGCTAAATCACGATTGGCTGAATTAAATAACGGCCGACCGATGGGACGAACTCCTGAGAAGCACCCGTCCCATCTGATGGGTCTCTGAGATTTCCTACGTCACTTAAACACATCAGACGTCTGGCAACAACCTCCACGCAACCTGTTTGCGGAGCAGGTGGGCGGGCGGCGCCGAGGGCTCGTCTCCGCAGGCCAGATTAGAAGCTCACATCCAGACGTGGACAGATGGAGGCAGAGGTTAGTCCTCCCTCCGAAGCACACAAACATTCGGCGGCCATTTTTTTTTCCCTTTTTTTTTTTTTTTTATACACAAGACAATTACCTCGTGACCTCTGCCGGTCCACACACACACACACATTCACGCATGCGACCAATTAACAACACACAGAAGGAATGCTAACACACACACACAGTAACCTGAGTCCACACACACACACACACCAGCCCCTCCAGCTCCACAAAATATGGCAGCCGGCTCTGTTTTTGAAGGGCACAGCAACCAGCTGCAGCTTTCGAACACAAAGGCAGACACAGCGAGGCTCTCCTTCCCATATTTGGCGAAGGGTGGGTGGTTCGGGGGGGTTCGGAGGGGAGTTTGGGGGGGCGTCTTCTTCGTTTAAACCCTGCGCCTCAAGTCGTGTCCAATTCACCCCCCTTTCCCCGTGCTGTTAATTCCATTATCTCTGATTATTTTCTCATAAGCGCCGCCGCTCTAATCCACTTGTTGGCCGCATATCTTTGCGGCGGCCGACCGCCGAGGCCGATGGCGGATACACATGACCCCGGGGGGTTTTACAACACACTCCTATCTCGCTTTTTTCACACACACACACACACATACGCACACAGACGCCAATCTAAGAGCGAGATAAGTGTCTTTTTTCAAACCTGCTGATTTGTTGCCCCCTCCCCCTCCACACGTCCCTGTAAATGCAATATCACACTTCCCAGATATGGTATTTAATGATCTGCCCGCCGCCGCCGCCGCCGCCATTTGACGCACAGTTTTGAAGATGATTTTCAAATTAAATATGCACATAATTTCTGGTGGTTGAGAATCCCATCTCCGGGACGACACACACCCCCCCAGCTAGAATTGATTCCAGTCAGAATCTTTTTTTTTTTTTTCTTCTTCTTTCTTTCTGCTGGATTTCCCCTACTTTGTATTCCTCTCAGCTTTAATACACTTTCAAGACAGAAAAGGGAAGAATCTGGAACGTAGAGGATTACGAGGCGGCGGCGGCGGAGGCAGCCCGCTTGAGTCGGAGGGTCGAGGGTTCGATCACATGATCGGAAACCGAGCATCGGGTATGTCGGGCGCAGGTTGTCGATGCTAACGCTACGTATGTGAACAAATATGGCAGAGGCAGCCCGCTTGAGTCGGAGGGTCGAGGGTTCCATCACACAATCGGAAACCAAGCATCGGGTATGTCGGGCGCAGGTTGTCGATGCTAACGCTACGTATGTAAACAAATATGGCGGAGGCAGCCCGCTTGAGTCGGAGGGTCGAGGGTTCGATCACACTAACGAAAACCAAGCATCGGGTATGTCGGGCGTAGGTTGTCGATGCTAATGCTACGTATGTAAACAAATATGGCGGAGGCAGCCCGCTTGAGTCGGAGGGTCGAGGGTTCGATCACACGATCAGAAACCCAGCATTGTCAATGCTAACGCTACGTATGTAAACAAATACGGATGTTTCAAGCTTCCCGTACTTCCCTTGCGTGCTTTACGACACCATGGTTGCTAAGCCGTATGTCCACTTGGGCTTAGCTTCCAAACAAACATGGCGGCGGCAGAGGAGCTGGTGTCATTCTAAGAAAGGCGCTGCAAATTGGATAAAATGGCGACATGTGGGTGGAGAGTCGACGCCATGTAGTCTTCCTTACCCTGGCACCCGAGCATACCGACCGCACAACACTCCGACGGTACCGCTTCTTTTGGCTCTGCATTTGTGAGATCCACCAAAAACGTACAGAAAAACACCGGAACTAAAGAAAGAGGACGGGCAGCCGGCTGCGTATTTAAGGTTAAGCCCTCGGATGATAAGGCGTCCGCACTTGAAGGCATCGTCATGTATTCTTCTTCCTCTTCTTCTTCTTTGCTTTCCCCGGCACCCGAGCATACCGACATACCGCGCAACACCCCGGCACTACAGCTCCGTTTGGCTCTGCGTTTGCGAGATCAATGAAAAACATACAGAAAAACCCAGGACGTGAACAAAGAGGACAGACAGCAGGCTCCGCGTTTAAGGCTCAGCCCTCGGACGATTGTTAAGGCGGCTGCAGAGAAAACCGAGCTGCATCAGGTGAAGGGCAGATTTCCCCCCGTCCCGTTGCTCTTGCATTCACCTTGACCACAAGCTGTTTCCGGGGCAGCACACAGGAGCAGCCCCATCCCCCCCCCCCCCCCCCCCCCAGCACCCGTCGTGTTATCAAAGTCATCGCCGCAACGCGTACCCTTTAGCACGTATGCACCACAAAGCGGCGTTCGGTGTGCGGAGATTTCCGAACGCGGAGCGTCCGCCACTGCAACGGCACATTTCACTTCCTCGGCGACTAAAAATAGCCCTTCATTGTTGCACAGTTTCAGGATTTCCACACACCCACACAGAGAGCGAACAAAGAACTGGATACGGCGATAATAATGAAATAAAAGAGGGGCGGCGAAGCAAGCAGGCAGATGAATAGAAGCGGATGTGACACAAATATGGCGTATGTGAGATGTATGACTACATTAATGAAGTTTTCTTCGCTGAAACAAAACCCCATCCAGCCCGAGTGGTTCCTGCCCGGCGCCCGCGAGATTGATTGTTGAGATACTGCCTGGACAGGTTATGGGATGTGAGGGGGGGTCCGGATGGGAACCCTCGGGAAGGTGGAGGTGATGTCCTGTCAGAATTCAGGACTCTGGACTGTCCAGGTGTTCCATCGATACTTTTTTGATAATGATGGAAAAAGACAAATGTTTTCTTTCTAGGCAATCGTTCATTATCTGTTCGACTTATCCGGCCCTCAGGGTATCGGGAGTAACTATGATTTTCTGAACAGACTGGGCTAGGTTACTTGTATTCGTTAGCGGCCAGGTTTCCAACGTGGTCCTCACCTCTTCATGGTTCCTGCCGGGCAACGTGCCCATTGCAGCACGGCTTCGAGGACAGTCCATGGGTTGGTCTGACCAGCCAACTCATTAGCCAGGTTATAAACCTTGTAAACCCCTCGGGTCTTTCAAAACCCAATTTGGACTTTTTTCCCAGGTCCTGGATGTAATGTACAGGTGACACACTGGGTAGTGTTGAGCTCAGGAGTGTAGTGGCAAATCCATCACCCCTGCCGGCTAGGGACGGGTCAGTGGGGTACCGGCCAATCCACCCAACCATGCGGGAGGCGAGAGTAGGTTCGGGCTTTCTTAAGATCGAGGCTTTTGTACCTCTTGGGAGTCGGGTTGCTCTTGACTGTGTTTAAGGGTCTCAATGGTTGGTGGCGGATCTTCCGATCCTTGAGAAACCGCAAGGGCCCAGCGTGCCCTCGGCAGCCACTCGGATGCCTTATAACCGGCGCCTTCCTCCGCCCAGTGAGCTGGTGGGAGCTGGTGACGGTAGGGATACTTGGAATTTTCGGATGTGGATGGACCCTTACGGGATAATGCTCCTACGTAACCATCATTGCGTAGCACCGGGATGGCGCACGAGTAGGTCGGCAGGTCAATTCCTGCACCGGACGGGCCAGGTTTAACCCAGAAAGGCCTGCGAGAAGGCCCCCAAGTAGCCCTGTGACTGACTAAGTGTCCGCGGGCAAGACGCTGAGTTGCTCCCGATGGTATGCTAAGTGCCATCGGAGCGTGAATGGGTGAACGTAAAACCGCAAGGCGATGAAAGCGCTCCCTAAGTGGAGATCATTCGAAGCCGTTGGTGAGCCTTCGTCTCTCTGACCCAAGTCTAGAACATGTAGGTCTCCTTACAGCCGAGCGTTGATGACTCAGCCGGTTCAACAACGTCCACCCCCACTTGACTCACGGTGTCCTTTAACGCGCACGGCGGGCCGAAGCCGTCGGGATCCAAAGGAAGCGGGTCACTCAGTGCCAAACATGAGCCTTAAACACTCAATAGCAGAGAGTAGCAGAGTACAGTGGGAGCGGAGCAGAGGTTACACTCCATCATGGCTGCTCACACTGCTGGCTCTATCTCAAAGGCATGATTTATTTACACCTGACCTCCGGTGAAAAGATTCATCGCCTTCAAACAATGGCCGGGCTCTCCAACATTTTGCTTTGTCGTTGACTCCTCCGGAGTTCACGGTTTCTTCGGCACTAACAGCCGGCGCAATGGCAGGACATTTTTTTTTTTATTTTTTTTATCCTTACTTTGAATATTGTATTTATTTCCTCCCTGTTTAACTTTGAGAACGCCGTGCAGCAGCATTTGCGGCGCTTAGCGAAATCCAAACGGCGTTTGCAGCTCGCCGTATGTTCACTTCGACGCCGGCGTGCCTTCAACCACCTTGATTTAAGGGCAATTAATTTGTTCATTATCTCCACTGCTTATTCTGCACTATGGGTTGTGGTGGGGGGGGGCGGAGCCTGTCCGGGCTGTCATTGGCCAATAGGAGGGGTCGACCCCGGACCCATAAAAGGGTCACAGAAAGAGACATACAACTATTCGCCCTCTCGTTCAAAGGCATACAAGTGTACGCTCTTATTCAAACATTCACAAGTTTGGACGACTGAGGGTCTCCTGCATGTTTTTGGACTGTGGGGTGAAACCGGAGAACCCCGAGGAACCCCCACGGCGAGAACATGGAGCTCCACACAGATAGCATCCGAACAGGGAACTTCTAGCTAGCACAGGTGGCCTGTGAAAAGAGGTGAGTCTGCACTCGGAACAATGCTGCTAGCATATCACCAGGAAGTTGACAACGCTAACTGTGGAAACGACATGTGTGCCAACTGATAGCGTCCATAAATCACCCAAGGTTTTTCCCAGACATAACGGGTGTCATTACATAAAATCAGATGGTTTCCATGGAGGAAGACAACAGTGACTTTGTGTTATGAAACAAAGTCGGGGTTTGCAACCTTGTTGTGCCTCGACTGGAATCGCCGTGAGAAAGAAGCTCAAATAATAGCAGGGGAAATGAGACGACGTTGATAACTGAGCGGCGTGAACCAAAAGATTAGTAAACTAGTTCCTTGTTCCTAGTTCCATGACCTTTCTGACCTTTCACTTCCTTCCAGTCCCGGTCTGCTCCCTCTCGCTCTTGTAATCCTACTTCAGATCAGGACGTAGTGCCAAATCGCTTGTTCGGCACGCAAGTCGAAACCAGTTCTCTAATTCATTTTCGGAAACGCTCCTACGGTTGTATCCGGTTTATTTTGGTGCTACGATAGCCGACAACTGTCCGCGATGGCTTCGCGAGTCGGATTTTATTCGTAGAGTTGTCTGATGACACTTCCCATGTAGGTCTGGAGAACGCTCTTCAAGATGGTCCAGATCAGGGGTCGGCAACCTTTAACACCCAAAGAGCCATTTGGACCCGGTTTCCTCGGAAAAGAAAACACCGGGAGCCGCAATTACTTTTTGACGTCTAAAATAAAGGTACCGCTGTATATATTGCTTTTTATTGTACTGCCAATGTGCTGCCGATTGTACTTGTTTTTAGCTTTATCCACCCCACTTATAGTTTTTAATTTGATCTCGTTCTTACTTGTTTCGAGTTTTATCTACTGCTTCCGTACTGTCTTTAATTTAATCACATTTTCACCTATTTTTAGTTTATCTCCTGTTTTTTAATTTGATCTCATTTTATTGTGGTGCTGTGCTCTGCTTTGCTTGTAAACTTGTCGACCCTGAAAATGAGGGAGACCTCAGTGGTCTTACAAGTATAAATAAAGGTTATTATTATTATTATTATTATTATTATTACCTTTACACTTTGTATAAACAAGTGTGTGGTGTGTTGCTTCTGAAATTCACAAAGTATTACGGAGAAAATTTAATTTTATTTATGTAATGAACCCATTTTGAGCTTTGGGCTTTCAGAGCGTTTAGCAAAGCCTTGACCTGAATTCTAAAAATAAATCGGGAAAAAAATCACTGTCAGTAAACAATAAGAAATAATTATTTGCAAAATATCTTCATAAATATTAATTCTACCCGATTTATGAGACTTCTGCGCCTGAACTTCTGCGCACAGCATCTACAAATCTGGACTTTACCGGCTTCCGCGAGTGTGACGTTATTTCGAGCGGCGAAAAATAATGAATATAATTCTATTTAATATTTCAAGATCACAATAATCTTCCAACTTGGAACTAAAAGTTAAAAAAAAGGAATCAACACAAATTAAATACACTTCAATTAGACCCCCGGTCTACGGAAACCCAACATTCCCCAGAGGGCGACGGAGAAGGACGGTGACGGAAACAGGGACGCTATGAAGGAGAAAAGAACAGGACCGAAGATCGTACCTTGGGGTTCACCGCAGATCGGCTAAGCTGTTGAGGAGACGCAAACATCGATGAAAACAAAAAAAGGCTGACGAACCGAGGCAAAGGAGGCCGACGTTTACCGAGACGGCGCCAAGGTTGTGTTGTAGGAGATGGTTAGAGGGCACTACCTTCCTCAGGGAGTGTTTTGGACGACTCCTTTGCTAGCACTTGTTTGTCACATTCTTCTTCATTTGTTTTCACGCACGTAGCAACACTCTTAGCGACATTTCCAACTGATTGTGATGTACGAGAGCGTTCGTCCCGGCAGAGGACAAATTAATGGCTAGGAGCACCGATGTGTCATACATCAAACCCGTCAACGCCGCTATTGCATCCCAGTCAGTCTGAGAGTGTGTGTGTGTGTGTGTGTGTGTGTGTGTGTGTGGGGGGGGGGGGGGGGGCGCTAAGGCACAAATCAGAACGGGAAAGTGTATGACAAAGATAAGGGCGAAAACGCCACAAAACCCAGAGTAAAGCCGAGCGCGGACGTCCGAGAGCCCATCGCTGCGTTTCGCTTAGCATAAGACAGAATCCCCTATTTTTAGCTAAAAACACAAAAAACCGTTGCCCACGAGGAAATGATTATTGAGCTGTGTGTGGAGCCTATTATAATTTAGTTAAATACTCCCCGATCGGCAACTAATTGTAATTTGGATGAAATCCATCATCGCTTTAATTATCAAGTGCTAACATTCCAGATGCTATTTTAGCACTTAATGGGAATTAAAGAAGGACACCTGCGAGATTTCGCGCGAAGATATCAAAAAGTCCTATTATCATAAGAGTACGTGCGCAGCTGCTGAGCGATTCACGACAAATCCCTAAACACACGAGCGTGCTGAAAAGCATCGATGCGGTTTCCTCTGCACCGTCGAACTCACGTTTTTCCCGATAGAATGCCGTCGCCACACTTCCGCGGCCCGATTGCCTCGACGGCGCAACCGCCATCTGCGCGCTCGCCGGGCTTATAAACCAGGTCTATCAAGGGTCGCGTCACGAATTTGCAATATTTGATTAGCGGCGAGGTCCAAGTTTTGAAGTCAGACAGCTCCAGAAGCTCCTAACTGAAGAAGGGATAAGCAGTGAAACATCTTCAAGTGGAGAAACTCAAGTCCAGAAACTGGATGGGCTTGGATGGGAATGTGGACTGCGGTTCTGTTCGTGACAAACGCAAACAAGAGTAAAACCTCATCGGATTGCAGGAGCAAACAAGGAATACCAGGCGCCTGGTTGTGGAGCAGATGCTGGGCACCTGGAGGGCCTTCTGAAGCAGATGCCTTCAGGGTTTCTGTGATGTTCCCGAGTCCCGCATCGGAGATTTCGGCGTCCAAAACCAAATTTCTGTCCCAATTTCATGGTAAATTGTCTCAACTTACACGGCGCTTTCACACTTTGCAGTTGCAAAGCATACTTTACGAGCTGATCGCCCTTTCAGTCGCGGATGGTGGCTAAGTTGCCTTTCAAGGCGCTAGCCGGGTCATCTGGAAGCAGCTTGGAGATCAGCGTCTTCTCCAAGGACACTTTCCTGGTCCTGAGAATACTTGTTTTTCAAAAATAATTCATCATTTTCCACTTTTGGGATCATTGAGTGCTTCTTCTTCTTCTTCTTTTCTTTTGGGCTGTTTTCCATCTCCATCTAACCCTGTTCTCTCACTACGTCCATAAATCTGCTCTTTGGTCTTCCTCTGGACCCAACCATCTCTTCTCTCCAAAACATCTAACCTGTACCGTCCCTCTGATGGACTCATTCTTGATCTTCTCCATCCTGGTCGCTCCCAAAGAGAACCTCAGCATCTTCATCTCTGCGACCTCCAGCTCTGCCTCTTGTCTTTAGGTCATCATCACTGTTTCTAGACCACTGTCTCGTCCAACTTTTCGGAACAAAAACCATTTTGAACCCTGAAAAAAGGTTCTGTTCCAAGGAAATAAGCAAAGTACACCTTTCCTTTCCTTCTGGCTGAGAGTCTCCTATCTCAAGGTAGCCCTGACACTTTTCTCCATCCGTTCATTCTTTTCTTTCTTCATTTGTTCATGTCTTCACCCCTTATCCTGCACTCGAGGGGTCATTGGGCAAGAGGCGGGGTTCACCCTGGACCAATCACAGGCCACATATAGAGACATTCACCCTCTCTCTATTCCAATATCTGGTGTTTGCGAAGCATGGAGGTAAGCTAGCGCTTTACACAAATCACGCCTGGCGCCACGACGGCCGTGTTTTTTACGACCGGAGCGCCACAAATGGGCCATTAGACGACGGCAGGGACGAACGCCGGCGGATCAGAGGGAGCGATTCATTATTACTGAGCGCGTCGGACGAAACCGACGGATGCATCGCGTAACGCTGGATATCTGCTGAAACGGCCCGAAGTCTCGTTTCGCAGGAAACCAGGCCCGGGTCGTTCCCGAGGCCGGGTCGATATGTTGGATCCCAGCGCCGAGCCACCGGCCCCGGGAAGATAATGCTAATGTTTCTATAAATAGGCGGCGCGGTGCTGACGGTAGCACTCTTTCAAGCGAGATATCGTGGTGTAATACGCTAACACACACACACACAGGCGGGGGGAGATATCAGAGTAATTTGCTAACATAGGCCCAGCACACACACACACACACACACACACACATACACACACACGTGTGCTTTATCTTGGTGATAGTCTCTCCCGTAGCAGCAAATAAACACTTTGGTCGCAAAGCAAACGCATGACGAATATGCGCGACGCAAAGCTCGGATATTAAGACGCAACCGTCCAGGTGGAGAATGGAGATGATGAACACGCCCGGGTTCCACCGGGCTCCCAGCAGACACCTGGACAATCAACAACGGTGCCCGTCGAGGAGTGTGTGTCCTCCCCACTGCTCTTCGACCTC
The DNA here is from genome assembly GCF_037954325.1 of Fistularia commersonii. Classification (NCBI taxonomy): domain Eukaryota; kingdom Metazoa; phylum Chordata; class Actinopteri; order Syngnathiformes; family Fistulariidae; genus Fistularia; species Fistularia commersonii. The sequence goes on from NC_141292.1 coordinate 2,080,352, forward strand.
TACACCAATGGTCCGACTTCAAGGGACCTGTCCGCCGAGCCCTGACAACACCACGCTCATCGGTTGAAGTCCAGGTCCCGGAGCTGTGGTGATGACAGTGGCCTTCAGGAGGAGCCCCCCCCCCCCGTTCACCTATGCTGCTCCCATCTCCACACTAAACAGCACTGAGGCTACAGCAGAAACATCCAAGTGTCCGGGAGTCATCATCGTCCCAGGCCTCGAGCGGCCAACCCAACATTGATGGTTTGATCAACAAGGGCCAGAAGGGGAATGTAGCTTCTGCGCCAGATCAGGTAGTTCACCCTACTTTTTTTTTTTTTTTGGCAAGACGGCGGGCGGGAGGACGCTGGCGCGTTTGGCTGCCGCTTCCCGCTCTCCAACCAATCAACCAAACCAAAGACAAAGGCTCACCTGGACAATCTCCAGCAAGCTACCAAACTAGCTTGCCGACCTGAGCAGGCTAGCTGGCTAGCTAGCTTCTCAAAACTCCAGATCCCGACGGCGACCTGAGCAGGCTGGCTGGCTGGCTGGCTAGCTAGCCGGCTAGCCTCTCGAAACTCCGGATCCCGATGGCGCCGAGCAAGACGGCATTTCCAACGGCCGAAATCTTCTTGCTCCTCCTGCTCCACCATCTCTCCCTCCACCAAAAATCCATCTCCGACATCCAGCTCCAACACTTGCCTCCTCACAGCAACGCGACACTCGGCTGCACACCGGCGAAGCTCCTCCAGCTTGTCCCTGGACTGGCGCTCATCGCCACACTCTGCAATTATGGACTTCTTCCCAATAATTCTGTGTATGTTCTGTTCCTTCTGTTTTTTACTTGTGAAGCGTCTTTGAGTGTCATGAAAAGCGCTATAAAAATCCCATGTATTATTATTATTATTACCTTAGGAGCTTCTGATCAGGTTCTACGCCGCAGTCGGCCAGTCTTTCCTCTGCACCTTCGCGATCATCGGGTTCGGTTCGGCGACCAAACAGGAACAGACCAGAGCGGACAATCCGGAGTGGAAGATGTGCCAAACCGCCTTCTGCTCAGGACTTGTACTCTTCCAGAGTCAGGAACTCGGAGGTGACCATCACGCCTGAGCCTTCAACCCCCCGGACCCCACCTGTTCTCCCTCTGTGTGTTGTTTACCTCCACGTCAGTAGGAGTCGTCAACAGGAGCCAAACTCGTATGTTCGAACGTACTTTGTCAGCAGACCCGCTTCTGACTCGTGCTAATGTTAGCTCGAAGGCGCGACACCAAATGTACAACCCCTCGGCGTGTTTTACATAAAACCGCAGGATGATACGACCCCGCGCGATCATCCTGGAGTTCATATATTTCGATAGGATGCAATAAAGAAGGCGACCGTAAAATTATACAGTCTGCGGAAGCGTCCAACCTTCACTCGCAGAGCATAAACACAACCCGATGACAAGGCCGATGGGACGGAGAAATAATTGAGACGGATAGAACGGCGGCGCGGGCCTCATCCTTCACCGCTCTCGTTGCCCCCCGCCCGCCTCTTCTCACCTTCCAGCTCGTGATGAATGACATCGGAGAGGTTTGGCTCGTCGCCCCACCAGAAGATCCACAGCTCCTTGGCGTCCGGCTTGAGTTTGCGGCGCCACACGCACAGGAGGTTGGCCTGAACGCAGCGCGTGAAGCTGCACAGCACCGGGTCGTCCTGGGCCGGCGCCGAGATCACCGGCCCGTACTCTCCGCCGCTGCGGAGGCTGTAGCAGCGCCATTTAATGCCAGTCAGTTCAGCCTGGGGAAGCAGAGGGGAGAGCGTAGAATTAGTAATCTATTACTTATCGGCTGGAGCGAGGCGTGATAATGCGAGTTCGGTGCTTCTCGCGATGTCTGATCACGCGTGGGTCCAGCGGCGGGCGGTTGGACTTCCTGGGAATAGTTTACATGAGGTCCGACACGGACAATTGAATTTATCTGAGGGTTTGGGATTGTTGGCCGCAAAAAGCAAGACATGGATCCACAAATTTCTTCTTCTCCTTTGGACTGCAAACATCTCACCATCTCCTCTGGATCTCCTTCTCTCACACCGACTTACCTCCCCATCCCTACACCTCCTCTCCGGCCTTCCTTTAGACCTCCTGCAAGGTAGTTGCAACCTCGGCATCCTTCGACCCTGATCTTCACCATCCCTCCTCTGTCCGGTCTGACTTCTAACAAGTCCTCTCCATCCTCCAATCAACGTTCTACACCCTTCTCTTCGCTCTGGTTGAGCCTCGACACTTTTCTCCACCTTTCTTCTCGGCTTCCGGAAGCCTCACCGTTCCACTTGGGTTCTTCTCACCCACGCTCATGCATTCTGTCTACTCCCCAGGTCCTAACCTCCACCTACCATCATGGAGGTTCCCGCTGAACTTCACCAAAACATCAAACCACAGTATCCTAAAGAAACGATTAATCCAGTTAATTAATCGGCGGTTATTAATCCCATGTTTTTCTGGCCTCGTGAAACGGGAGTAAGTACCTCGCTCGGGTATGCTCGGGGGCCGCAGAGGCGCCGAGGGGCGGGAGTGGAATCATGTCGGAGTGGCGCGCTGGAGCTCGGCCCAACATCTGACATGCACTTCCATTTAATCTAATAGTATGATAAGTGTTTATGTTGGCAGCGGCAGACCTCGGGGTGCAGGCGTGCGATGAAGTACAAACGGGAAAATTGTACAGCCAGAAAATACCCCTCCTTTTACGTGGACAGGTTCTGTGGTGTCCCGGGGATCCGGACTTTATTGGGGACCGTTTTAATTACACCTGCGCAGATTAGCATAAATCCGCGACCGAAGTTTACGCTCTCCGTCCGAGGGCCGGGTGAGGCGAGGGGTCGGCGGCGGCGGCGACGGATCCGACGCCGAGGAGACGCCTGAGCTCTTTATCGCCGGGCGGGATTAGCGGGTTAGCGAGATAGCTTCCAGTTCAGCCCTGGGATTTTCTTTATCGCAGAGGTGGGTTGCTTTTCAGGGCGACATAAACGCGCATTATCTCGCCCCGGAACCTGAACCCGCCGTGAAGAGGGACGCGATTCGGTTTCTGCGCGGAGATCTGGACCTGAAGCCCGGTAATACAAGTACAGGTGCTAACAAGCTACCGTTCACGGGAACCAAAATCAGCCTTATTACTATTTCCAAATCCCGGGTTTGAAACCAGACACTTGTTGCCATGACAGCGGCGAATGGCACAGAAACGTATTTCACTTTGGGCCGGAATTGTTTATAACTGCATTATTAATGGGTTATAACCTCCGAATTACACGCGATGTACAAGTTCAATTAAATTTTCATCACCACATGATGTTTATTATAAAATGTGAATGAGGAGCCGACCCGGAGAGACGAGTGTACCGGTTGGGTTCAAAGTTCGAAGACAGTTGCCGCCCGGCGGTCTGGTTAGCGCCTCGCGCGGCTATCGGAACGTCGTCCGGCGTGCCGCGCCATGTTAGCGCACGCCGTTTACCGCTCAAACAGAACCGGTGAGACGGTAAGCGGATCAACGCCGTTTCAACCGATTCATATTTAAATAAGCGGCAAACGATGTTAAAAAACACGGTTTGCGATGGCGCCTGCGCTGTGTGTTTTGGAAAGCGCGCTTGTTTGTGTTTTACGCGCCGCTGCACAAAAGGGCACCGCGGAGCCGGTCCGGGGATTTGGCCGGCGTCGTGGCCGGCGCCGGTGCGTCCCTGTGTTCGCCCGCCCGGCGGCGAGGATCACCTTCGGCGCGCCGGAACGTGCCGACCCACTTTATCCGCCCTGGAAAACACGGTCAAAAGGTACGCTGGTGGGTTTTTGAAAGGTAAAATGTCCCCGAGACGAGGGACGAGCCAAGAAATGACGGCGGCGGTGCTTTTGACGTGTTTCCAAGCGGCGAGAATCTCAACGGCAGCTACATCCGCGCAATAAGCGTGTATGCTAAGATAATATATCATCGCCGCTACTCCCTAAAACGTCATATGTGGGTCTACCCTGGTCGGGAAGATCCCGATTGTGGAATGCGCCCCGTAATTACAAGTATGTCCCTCCTGTAATGACAGCCTGTGTAATGGGAGATATAAACATCGGTGCTGAGATAAGCCGGGTCCTAAAATTAGCCTCGCCAAGGTCAAGGATGCCGTTTCTCCCAAAGCAAAAGAGAAAGACATCTGCTTGCGCTGCCTCATCACTCCCGGTCAATGTCAAAAGAAGCTCCCGCCCCCTGTTCCGCACAGCTGTCTGTCGCTGTTCCAATCGAGCGAATCCGCGATAGAAAACAGGTAATCGTGAGGCTAACGTGCTAACCGCGAAAAACCAGAGAAGTCGATCTGCTCACTTGGGGGCGAAGCTTCTCGAGGTGTCCAGGTCCCGAGCATACGAGGACATACAAGTGTCCGACTCAGGTGAGAACCCTGGACTTTGACCTTTGTCCCTTTGTCGATTCAAGCTAGCGGCTTCAAACACAACTCGCTCGCAAAACCAACGAACCCTCTGGATTTGGACCAACGCCGAACCGACGAGACCCGACCACGATTGACCAGGACCTCAACAGGCGTCGCCGCCATCGCCCCGAACTCCCTGCGGAGGATCAGCCCGAGCGAGGTTGCAGGAAGCCACACACACACACACACACACATTCGCCGGCACACAAACAATAAGTCGACCAGCGGCTGTGACGAAGCGCAGCGGCGCTCACAAACACAGACATGCATCGGGAGGCGGGCGGCAGCCAATTTCTTATGTACACACAGATAAAACAATTACAGCGTGACACAACAGAGCCCAGATTAGAGCCTCCGGCTTTATTTACTTCGATTTTCAGCTGCGCTTTGGCGAAACCCTTTTCCGGGCGGTGTCCAAAGACGGCGCAGGGGCCGCCGATGTCCGACATCCGGGCCGCTGAAGTGAATCCGCCAACGAACACCCGTCGTTTCACCTCTGAACCCAACGGAAAGGAAGCAAAGGGAAGGGACACGGTGGCCCAAGCACCTTGGCCTAACGAAAACAACCTCAGGTCGCCGTGCATACATCCGTGGACAGATGGACCCCTTACAAAGACACCTTCTGATGTGGCCTGATGTTTCTCCACCATCGATTCGGGGGCCGGTGATTTATCGTGGCTTAATCCCGAGCCTTCGCAAAGCGCCCGCATTACGCAACTACGGCACTACTTCCTCGGTAGCCTTCTTCTTCTGCTTCTCTGAATGCGTCTTTCTCTTACAATTACATCTGTAATTACCAGGAGGTAGAGTTCCATTCGCCAGGAAAGATGTTGCCAATCGCCAGAAGAAGTTACTTTCAACTGGTAGTTCATTGTTTGTTCCTGCCAGACCCGGAGCTCAAAATAAAACGAGAGGCTGCATGAGTCGCGGCGGAGTTTCAGACGGCAGCGCAATAAAACAAGAGATCTACCCTCACAAGATCAGGCCATATATATCCTACGTTATAAATATACATGCGCGCGCATGTATGCCATCGATGTCGGACGCAAAGAAAGCATCGCCGATGATCTAGCGTCGTATTTCGGACAATCGGAAGGCGGCGGTGTTATTTTCGGACATGACTACCGAGGAGTTTGGCGAGGAGATCCAAAGTACTTGCGGTACTTAAAAACAAAAAACAGTCCAATATGGAGCATTTTTTGGGTTCGGCCGGTTCGCGACGGGGCGGCCACATGCGTCGGCGTGTTCTTAAAAGTCCGCGCCGAGCTTCCGCCGCCTCCGTCTACCTCGTCAGTGTCCGGTTTGAAAACGATTGTCCGGAGTTAATGACATACAATTGTAGTGGTAGAAATACCGTGGCTTCGGATCCCCACGTCTGCTTCAAGAACAAACAAGAGGATCTACTTTGAGGTTACGCCAGAAAAAATAAAATGAAGCCGCCTCTCACCAGCTAGCTGTAAGAACCAATCGGCGAGGGCAAAATTTGGAGACGGGACAGTGCAGCTGAAATTCTGTTGTGGGAACCGGCCTCCTCCAGGGGAAGAACCTTTTAGTTTTGTATTCCCACGGGCTCATTTGGGCCAAAATGTTGATGTTCCTCTGGGAGCCTTGAAAGGCCCGTGGAAGGAAGACCTTGGACCTCTCTTGGCCCATTTCTCATTGCTTCTGTCCATTTTGTCGCGATGCAACAGCTGACCGGTGACAACGTTAGTCTTTAAAAAACGTCTCTCGCGGTTCACCGGAAGAACCCGACAATGGGAGTTCCGACAAAAAAGCTCCTACGGTGAGAACTCCGTTCGTCTCCGGAGCAAGGGGGGGGGAAATAAAAACCCGGCAAATGTAAATTTAGAGCAGAGTGCCAAAGAGCAGGTAAATGATTATTTTAGGCGGTAGACTATTTCTTTTAAACTCCGCCTTCGGGGTAAGAAGGCGAAGGGGTCGAGGGAAGACGGCGGGAAGAGCTCGCTCCTCCGTCGATAAAACCAACACTCCTCGGAGCTCCGGCACTCGGCACCTCGACCGGTTCAGCCTCTGATTGAGTGCAGGACCGAAAACAAGAGCTCTTCCCCGGCGGAGCCAAAGACAGAGCCGAGCCGCGACCTTCCCCTCACCTCTATTATCTTTCCCGTCTGCACTCTCATCTCTCAGCGCCGTCTCGCTGTCACCGAGAGCCGGAGGCTTCCCGCCGCTCCTTCCCCTACGGATTTTTCACCTCCTCTTGAGGGAGCGGCGGCAACACCGGCCCAAAGAAGAAGAAGAAGAAGAAGAAGAAGAAGAAGAAGAAGAAGAAGAAGTTCTGCTCCTCCTGCCTGCATGTCGAAGCGCCCACGAGCAAAAGGCCCTTAAGATGCTCCAGATGGTATGCTTGGTTGTTATCATTATCTGTACCCTTTGAGGGGTTGGAGACTATCTCTGCTGTCATTTGGACTGATTGTGGACCTCCTGGACGAGTGCTTGCTTTCAACACCATTCGACCCGACTTACTCTGGCGTAAGCTACTGGACATACGGGTGGAAGCTCCACTCGTGGCCTGGATTACCGACTACCTCGCTGGCCGCCGACAGTGCGCGAGGCTGCAGAAGATCGCGTCCGACAGGATCAGGAGCAGCGCAGGGGAAAGTCCTGGCTCCCTTCCTGTTCACATTCTACGGTCCTGCCCCCTGCAGAAGTTCTCGGACGACTCTGCCACCGTGGGCTGTATCAGTGGAGGCCTCGTAGGTGAGCACAGGAGTTTGGAGGACAGGTTTGTGGAGTGGTGTGGACCTCAACTCAATGTAATAAAGACAAAAGAGTGGTCCAAAGGAGCGGTCCAAACCCCATCACCATCATGGGGACTGATGTGGACATTGTGGACAAGTACAAGTACCTGGTGGTCCATGTAGATGAAAATCTAGGGTGGACTAAAAGCACAGATGCCGTTAACAAGAAAGGTCCTTTCTAAGGAGACTCGGGTCTTTCAGAGCCACGTTGGGGTGTCCAGCTTCATCTTCTGCGGTGTAGAGTGCTGGGGCGGTAGACCGAAGGCGGCTGATGCTAACGGACTTCACAAGCTCATCAGGAAGGCTGGTTCCGTCCTGGGAGCTGAATTCGATTCATTAGTGAAGGTGTCTGAGAAGAGGAGGCTGAAGAAGCTGCTCAGCAATAGGGACAACACCTCGCACCCCTTGCATGTTGTACGGAGGTCCTAGAAGAGCCGTAGACTCCCGTTTCTGCAAGAAGGAAACCATCCATCCATCTTTTGCAGCTTATCCTGCACTCGGGGTCCCAGGGGGAGGGACGGTCACTCACTCGGGGCAACTTTCCCAATATTTTCGCAAATAACCTGCTGGGTGTTTTTGGACGGTGGGAGGAAACCGGAGCAAACATGGAAACTCCACACAGGAAGGTCCTCTTGTCGGAATCGAACCTTCCCGGTGTGAAGCCGAAGCGCCGACGTGACGCCCGAGAAGAAAAGCTGACCGCGATAAAAATCAATATCATGTTTCCAGTGACTGGATGTAATGATGGAGACTTCCGGCAAAAGAATTTCCTTCGGGATATTCTCTTCTATTCTATTGGATGACAGGCGGGGTTCATCCGGGAGCGGACCAATCGCGTTCAACCCCTCATCCGTACCATCCATTTGAGACCGTTCGCCGTCGTTTGCACGCCTGGGCAAACAACGTACGGCCTCAAGTGAACCATCTGCATGTTTGGACAGCGGGAGGAACCCCAACATGGAGACGCCGCGCAGACTTTCTTTCTAAACCCCTCTGGAAGTGGGACGGCCGGCCGGAGACACCATCCCTTCCCTCCGCCCGGAGGAAGGGGCCCCTCGTCATTTTACATTCTCCGAGACGGGTTTCCTTTTTCTCCTCGTTTTCCCGAACGGGAACCTCGACGTTAAACCGAAAGGGTTGAACATAATTTCCTGTTGAATATGAGGTGACCTGAGGCCAGGCGGGGAAATCTGTGACCCCACCAAAGGTCGGCGTCGGTGCACCAGACATGTGCTTGTAATCAAGAGAATATATGGAAGTCGGGACTTTTATCTTCAACTGCTCGGTGTAAAAAAAAAAAAAAAAGAAAGAAAAAAAAGAAGTGGGTGGGGAGGCGGTTGGTCCGATTCGTCAAAGCGCCGCTCTGGAACGCAGACGTTCACATAAACCCTATATTGTTGGAAACCCCGGGGCGTCACAATGCAGAGGAAATCTCCACTTAGACAGCGGCGCTGAGAGACATGAACTCTGGAAGCGTCCTCTGCGCCGCTGGTTTCTCCACCTCTGGAGCTCTGGAGCTCTGGAGCTCGCCGGGACGCCGCCGCAGACGAGCTGTGAACAAGCCTCGCTGCACAAACGCACAAACAAACAAACTCGCGGGGTTTCCGCGTTGTGGCGTTGTAGCGTAGCGGCAGTCGCGCACGCTACTCTGTGTTGTTTACATCGTTCATCCTTGTGTTGTTCTCCTGTCGTCAATAAGCTAGCCTTCATTGTGGCTCCTGAATAGCTGGGAATGCTAGTGCTAGTGGTGTTAAGAAGGAGTCAAGAATTACAGAAGAAGGAATTAATAGCTTAGCATGATAGCGGTGTTTGTGTTACTCGTCTCACCAAGCACTGCGACATGGCTAAGCTAACCATCTGCGCAATGCTGAACGACAAAGATGCGCTAAAGACAGCAGGCGTGGCTAAAGAGGCGACTACATAAACGAAGCAAAGGTTATTTGGATTCATGGAAGACGGAGAGCGGGAGATAGCGTTAGCATTGGCAAGCATCTCATATGCTAGAAGGCTGGAGTTTTTCTGATTTCGTGAAGCAAACGTGGACTACATGTGCTAGAAAGAGACAGAACAGCAGTACACAGTAATCACAGTAACACAGTGATGATTAAGTTTATCTTTAATTCCTTGCTGAATTTTTGGCACAAATAAGAGTGCCGTATGTTTTTTTCTAGCTGGATAAGATTTTACACTGATCAAAACGGGAACAATTCAGACTCAGAGAACGAATTCAATTCAAAATCCGAGTTCGGACAGCGTGGACATACAACCATTCATCATATCGAGACGAATGACAATTCACTCTGTCATTCACACGTCGAACGGGGACATCCGAGCATTCAGCCTCTCATTCACGCGTCACATGAAGACGCCCAACCCTTCGCTGCGTTCAATCAATGCTTGCGAATAAAACATGGCGGCCATCATTAGGATCATGTGTCTGGGAACGCAAACAATGCCGTTTCCTGCTGCCGCCTCACGTGCCTGACAACGCCGCCGGCAGCGCCTGGACGGAGGGTGGGGGGACTCGGTGCACGTGCAGCAGCTGGAAATGCGGAGGGGGCGCCCCGCAAGCGTTCTGCATCTCCTTTTTCACAGCACCTTCTTTTGAGTGTTTCTAAATTAAGGACAATAGCGAGCGTCTGTTCAAATCCCACCGGGACAAGGCTGGATTAAGAATGCATGAGGCCCCTGGGCACAAATTAAAAAAAAAAAAAATGTCATAACCCCCCCCCCCCAACCTTTACTTCTTCAGATGCATTCCACACAGGCGAGGCATCCCACCGTGCTACATAAACACAAAAGTGTTGTGATTTTAAAGTTCGCTTCCCTTTGAAATCCCTCGCTGTCGTTGCTAGCGCGCTAACCGACGCTCCCGGATTGGGTTTACGCCTGAATCAAACTGAAAGCCATGTAATCTTCGCGTTTTTCTTTCACAACCGTCAAACCGAAGCTATGATGACACTTCCTGCTCCACGATGGTTTCGCTTGCAAGTCGACCTCGTCTGACTTCGCCTCTCAAAGAGCTCGTAGGCATATTTGCTTCTTTGACCCACTCGGGAATGGAATAGGCTTCAACATGGCGACGGCGGGCGTGACCTTAATATTTGTGCCGAAGCCGCCGCGACTCCGCGTCGAGGAAACCGACGTCGAAACCAATCAAATCAACTCTGTTTTCTTTTCTTCTTTTGGTCGCTTGAACCAGAAGTCGAACAACAAACACCGGGTCGCCCGGTTACCGCTCGGGTTCCGTTCCAGCCGGTTCCAGCTCGCTCGCCGTTAGCCGCGGCTAACCCGACGGCTAGCAGAAACCCGGGATGAGGATATCACGCCAGGCAGACGCCGCTCCTTAAGGAGCCTGACAAAGGAGACACTCGAGGCAATCGAGAGGCGGCTTGTATCAGCAGTTTTACCTTCTCCGGCACGAGCGGGACACTTAACTCCGCGAGAGCTTCCGCCGCTCTCTCATCAACTTCAAATCTGTTTGGAGACTTGACAGGCTGCCAATATTTGGGGGTTTGCTCGAATCACTTGTGATATGTGCGAGCGTCGAGATAAGGCCGGCTCTCTTATCGCACAATGCAACGCTATCCGTCCGGCTCTGATCCAGCAAACAAAGGAGGAGGGGAATGTAATTATTTTTGATGTCGATACGCTTTCCCTTCCCTTTTTTTTTTTTTTTTCGGGACAAAGTATTTCTTGAACGGCGGGCGCTTTCGGGAGTTCCAAAAGAAACCCGGGACAAAGACGACGTGAGACAATGAAGGCCGTTAATCGAGAAGAGACGGTCGGCGGAAATCAGAACAGGCGACGACCCCCCCCCCCCCTTTCGTCAATTAGCCCGTCGAAATCAAACGAATCCACAAGGAGTCGCGCCCCCTCTGGCGTTTTACACCGCAAATGAGGAGCGACGCGCCGAGCGGAAACCCGCGAAGGATCGAGCGCGACACAAAAGCGCCAAACAGGTGTAGACAAGAGGGGCCTCGGGGGCCGCCGTCGCTAAACAGATGCTCTGCCGCTAAGCCACCTTCGCCAAACCCCCCGCCGCACGGGAGGGCCGTCATCCGATCCGAGCGCCGCCGCAACATCCGGCCCCTGGAGGTGAGCGAGCCAAGTGACCTAATTAAGAACGCCGAGAGTCCCCCGGGTTGAGCGACAGATAGACCTGCCAATCACGTGGCGGCGGGTGGCGAGCTCCGTCACCGCGGCGGCGGCGGCGGCGGCGGCGACTTCTCACTTGACACAAAAGAGGCGAAGCTTTGTGTGCAGTGTTGCTACTACGACAGAAAGAGCTGACGAGACCACCAGCCGTTGGGCGGGAGAAGAAAAAGAAATAACAAAAAAGCTGCAGCATCAGGCGGCTTTTAAAGCGCTAAGGGACGCGGCTAAAGCAACGGCCCTTTGGAGTCTAAATAATTAACGTGCAAAAATATAAATAAATAGAAAATAAAACCAGCCTCTGCTGTACTGGAGTCTCTGGTGTAGCATAATTAACTGTGACAAGCCACCGAGGGGGAAACGTAAGAAAGGCGGACAAAGATAGAAAAGCAGCATCCCAAAAAAAAAAAACGGAGGATGGAGAGAGGAGTAAAAACAGTTGCTAGGCAACATACAACATCTGCAGGAATTCAGCAAGGTATTCAGTTTTTTTGAGATTACCGTCTCCAGGGTTACAGCGGAAATATAGCCTTTCAAGCACTTCTGCGCTCCCCTTACCTTAGGAAGCACAAAGGGGCGCCGAGGCTTTGGCTCTGAATGTTGCCCCCCGGGGTTCTTACCGACCAAAACCGCCGATCGAAATTTGGAGATTCGCGGCCGTCGGGTCGCGAGGTTCTTTTTGGGGACTTCGAGCGGTGAATGCCGAACTCACTTCAGAAGCTGAGATCTTCCTTTAACGGAGGGGGTGTATTTTAAATAGTTTGGCATTTTTGTTTCAAAGAAGCCAGGATCCTCCTTCAGCGACCGCGTCAACATAATGGTTGCCCTGTAAGGGCTACATGTAGCCGTAACAGTATAAATGTAACTAACAGTAATGTAAATTAAATGTAATTTTGTGCATAGATGTGAAAAAAATGCTTTTACAACATAAATCATACTGTCAGGTTGAGAAACCCACATTACTCCATTAATCAGTGATTAAACTAGCCAAGTGAATAAAGTAAAATATTTTGTATCAATATCAATTTGTAGTTTATCTGGAAGGCTAACTTTAGCATACTTAGCTCCATGTTTGGTGTCAAAATACCGACGTAGATTGTACTCTTTGACAACCGGCGCTGCCTCATAACACAAAAGACATACCGCTTTTTCTCCTTGAAGCCCAAACATGTATTTTCATGACACATCCTTCCATCTGCAGCAACATTTCTCTTCCCGGACATTTAAAGATCACTTGTATTTCTCAAAATGGCCTTGATGCAGATACACTGCGATCTAATGGCGGGACGCCGTCACTTCGCGGGTAACGTCATCGGCATGAATTATGGGAAATGTAGTTTACGGTCAAAGCAGATGGTTGACAACCAGACAATTTTAAGCTTTTTTAGACATTTTCGCGGGTCAGATAAAATGACATGGCGGCCACATTTGGCCCGCTTGCCTTGAGTTTGACATACGTGACCTACAGGGTACTAGCGGGGGTCGAAGAAGGGGAGGCAGGCGATTGGCTGCGGCGACCCCTGAAGGGAACGGCCGAAAGGAAACAGAAGATTTTAATAAATGCGACGGAGCTTTGGAAGAGCCGGGTGCGTTCGAGTCCCGCTGTGACAGTGGGGAAAACAATTTGCCTGTCTGGGCTGAGTTGCGCTGGGCGGAGGAGGCGCCTTGTAAATCCTGCCGCACAAAGACTTGAAAGAGCCTCAAGGCTGCAGGGAGATGAGATAAACAGTGGACCGGTTCCAATCAGATGAAATGTCGACGGTAAGACTACCCACCATTTGGGTTGTTCTGTCATTAACTAACTTGTTCATTCATTCATTAGCCACACGCGCCAATCCCAGACAACACTCGGTAGGGGGTTGAAGCTTTAACCTGGACCGGTCACCTCCAACCATCCACCTCCAGGGTCTCCACAGGACCAACTGGACACAAATCGGGAAGCTTCACCACCTTGCAGTAGAAGCAGTATCAGATTTCTACAGGCATGCTATCTTGTTTGGAAACGTCCCGGCTAGCGGTATGCTTGCAAAAAGCCCTTGCGCCGGATCACGTTCACCCAATCACGCGCTGAAGATGCCGACCAGACCATCAGGAGCAACCAGAGGTTCAGCGGCTCGCCCGAGGACGCTTGGGCGTCCAGACAGGAGGAGGCAGGGATCGAACCGCCAACCTTCCGATCGGAGGGGCGCTTACCCGACTGAGCACAGCCACCCTGAAACTAAATGACAACAAGCTAACCCAATGCTAATACTAAAGCGGAGCATCCTAGCTTAATTTAGTAGAGGTTGAAATGTGCTAGCCGCCCCACATGTACATGACAGTAAGCAACGGTGTCAACAAATGCCACGGGCACGTCCGATGGCTGCTGTCAAATGCTAGCTAGTTACCAAGGGGATTCTTTCTCTTCTCCAGCAAGAAACAAATGGGAGGTGCTGTTGAGCCACTGCTGTCCCTTAGCACCTGTGCAACTGCAAAGCTAAAGGGTGGTATTTCCTGGAGTAGTTCTTACAACTACAGTCTTAGAAGTTCTCTGTCCGAAGGTGGCTAGTATTGGATCTAAGATGAACCCTGGACAAGGTTTTGGCCAGGTTGTCCGCAGGGGCTAACAGCAGCTCGTTTGGTTTCACTTTCGATTTAACTCCAAGTCTGATTGGCCTTTTCCCCGGTTTGTTTGGAGTCCATGCCGACCGGCCTTCGTCCTCCATTGGGTGTCCGTTGTCGTGGTGACTCTGCGTTTCAGATAGTCGATTCCGATAGACGCGACCGCATCGCACGCAGGAAGCCACCGGAAATTAGCTCGAGGCTACAAGAGCCGCGAGTGCGGACGTGGAAGCCGTGGAAACCAGCGGCTCGCCCAACGAGCCGCGCCTCACCTCCATCGAAGACATCGAATGCTTTCATTTGTTTATTTTTCCACCTCCGAACGCGCCTGTTTCTGATTAGCTCGCTGGATCTCGGCCGGACGGGGCTCTCGGCTCTTAGCCGATTGTAATCGGCGACGTTAATCCACATGTCTTCTTGCTAGCCTGGGAAGCTAACGCCGACTTTAGGGTCTCTGCGTCGCTGAACTGAACTTTAAACATCCTCGCCGGGTTCATTTTTCTTCCCCCCCCCAAGACCCTTCTTTGCTGGATTTTCTTTTTTTGGCAGTGCGGGGGAGGGGAGGGGGTGGGAGGGTGTAACACTCTGATTAGCCGCTAACGTTGCCATGCAGGATTACCGGCTGTTTCTCTTGTGAGAAAATGATTGGAAATTTTGTTTAAACATCACTCAACGTGCCGGCTAATTGAACAATTAGCACCGCATGGAGGCGTCGAAATAACTACAAACAGTTAATAGGGTTATTGTTCCTTAAATTGGCCAAATGGAGCATAAGCGGTATGAAAAATATCTAATTTGGCTTGTAATTTCTGACATTGATTTTTCTTTGTTTTCCACGGGGATGCAATTTCAGACAAAATGACATGAGTCAGCATGCCTTTTTCCTCCTTTCATTACACACCAGATAACCTACATAGTAGTAATAATGGCTCGCCGTGCCCCGAGTGTGTGTGTGTGTGTGTGTGTGTGTGGGCGCAACTTCACCTCAGGTCACACCTAAACAGGTCTCAACCCGTACCTCACCTGGTCGCCATCTTTAACCTGTTGTTTGCTTATGAGTGGAGAATAACAGCCGTTTAGTTCATGAACGGTGGATTCCCTCCACGCTTCGGCTAACACACACACACACACACACACACACACACACACACACACACGTGCGGAATCTTATGCCACGCCGCTCAGGTCTTCCTCTGCGACGCAATCCGTCGACTTGTTGCGACAGTTCCTATCTTTTTTTGCCAGTTTCCGCCCTGCATCCGACGCCTCCGGCACTCGCCGCTAAACTCGGGTCTCGTCCCGTCAAAAGCCCACCGAGTCCGTTGACATCACGGGTCGGGCCGCGCCCCGACGTCCGGCTGTACGGATTTTCATTAGCGTGTAAAAAAAAAAGAAAGGAAAAAAAATCGTCGGCCTAATTCAAGATGAGAGACAGCGGCGTTTGGCAGCGCGCGGAGAATCGATGCAACACGAGCGGCCGTGAATCAACAGTCTGCACATAATGTGTTTGTTCTCATCAAGCGCCCGTCCGATTGGTCACAGATAATCTCTCGGCGGAACATGAACACATGATAATTGGACTCCGCGGCGGCATGACAGACTATATCAATGTTTTTTCTCGCTCTCTATCTCTTTCTCGGTCTCTTTCGCGCGACGCCCTTTCACCCGACGGGGGCTCTGAATGCGTCCGGATCCCCGGGCGCCGTTTAGAGCGAAAGCCGTCGGTTGGACGAGAAGGTTCGCCCGGTGCCGCCTTCCTTGTCGGGTCGGATTTTATTTCTACGGCGCTGGAAAACGCTGCCCTTTCGCGGTGCAGAAACCTTGCCGGCTCAATGCGGGCGGCCTTCTGCCTCGACCGCAGTGCTAACAGCTAAGCTAAATGGCTTCAATGTTCGTGAAGGAGGAGGAGATATGAGGTTACTATCGCGATGACGGGATGTGAAATAATGGAGTGCATTATTTGGCTCAGCAGAGTAAGCTAAGGGGCTAGCTAAAGCTTGGTTTTAGGCCTATTTTCAAACAAGGAAAGGGTGTCCAACCCCTGAATGGACCTTGGAAGATGGTTCCACAGAAGGTGAGCTTGCTAACCCAGCGCTTCGGCCCCGGTTCTGCTCTTCGAGACCCCTTGGACCACGAGTGACCTCGGAGATGTGACTGGATGGCAGGGTCAGGTCCTCGTGACGGAGCATACAACTCTCAGCATCAGGGGACGTCTTTGCATTTTCCCCTCAGGCAGTAGTAGGAGATAAGGAGACGGTACAACCTCGACCACCAAATTTAGCATTCAACGCGGCAGCTGCCGCACTGACAGCGACGCGTTCGACGTCTATATCTCTGCAAGGCTATCAGCCAGCTAGCTTTCCAGGGCTACCGGGAGAGCCAGGGACTGCCCGTTCGCTGCCAACCCTCCTTCCCCCTTCTGTCGCCCTGCACACATGCTAGCACACCAGCGGGCGCTAAGAATAGCACACAGCTGGCACTGCAGGGCTTACATATTTCACACTCCAGCCACCGTGCTCCAAAATACCCCTGCCCATCCTGTCCCATTTCCAGCTCCGGGACCAGCGGTGGTTCCCTCCCCTCCCTCTGCTGCCTTTGAACTGTTCTTCACCTCTGTGGCGAGGCCCCGACAAGCCCGGCGCTCAGATAAGATCCGTGACTACACTCGGGAGAATTTCCTCCAAAAGAGCAGTGTGGTAAAGACAGGTGAGAGCGAGGAGGTTCCCCTCTTTGTTTTAATTCGGTTCCGGACGCCCGACGGCGTTTGGCGAGGATCGATTTTGTGACAGCCGGGAACGAGTCGGCACCTGAAGGCCTCAAACTGACAAGGAGTCGGTTTGGGGTCGAGTCGCGTCGAGATGACAAGGGGATTCTCGCAGCTGCGAGGGAGCGGGGTCGGGGATGAGGGTCTCGGGCGGAAGGCGACCAGATGGCGCCGCGACCGGGGTCGGCGCCGCCTCGGTGACCCGCCCGGGTCGGCGGCAAGTGTGCTCGGACTCAAAGTCAAGAGTCCTTCAAAATCGCTCGAAACCCGCCGGAACCGGAAGACGTGGACGTTCAATCGAAGACTTTGGCCGAACCCGCCGATAAACGGTGGACTAAAAACCGAAGCGCTTCCAGCGGCGCCTGCAGTCACCTTTCAAATTCCCATCTCGTATCCCGCGTCCTACTCGGAGATCGATAAATGCGCAATCAATGAGCCGTTGTGGATTTGATTGGCTTACCGTCGCGACGAACACGAGACGGCTTGACTCAACTGCTTTTAAAAATTCCCTTTTGTTTCTCGTTTGACGCCGCTAAACGTGCATTAATCGCGGGATGTCAGTCAACGGCGCTTCAATCGAACCGAATGAAATGGAGCTTGTGACGTCGGCGGGTATCAGATTCTAGAAATCGATGAAACGCGATGCCTTTGGGATTTACATTCCTCGTATCTCCGACAAATCCATTCAGAAATATCTAGATGGCGTTCACTGCGATACTATCTCTTCCCTAAACGTACAAACCTCCTCGACTTGTAAAATCTGAAACCGGCCTTTACTGAGCGTGCGAACCTTCGAAGAGGCAGGAATCGAACTGCAAACCATCCGATGAGAGACTCCCGCTCTACCAAATGAGCCGCAGCCGCTGGAAACTCAATGACAGTAGGCCTCTCGTCATTTTAGCAGCATGCTAACACAAAGCTAAAGTTGAGCATCATAGCTTAACATGGTTGTTGCATGCTATGCGTCTATGCATAAATGATCTCCACTAATATAACACGTTCCTCACCTTGCTGTTTGAAACTGCTCTACACTTGGTCACATTGACACAAACACACACACACACACACAGACACACAATCACTCACACACACACACTATAATAGCACCAGAGTTGCCGCGCAAAGCGCTAATCGCACCATCGCAGAGGACACTTCAGCTGCAATCGCTGAAACTCAATGATGGCAAGTTTCAGCTAGTTTTAGCAGCATGCTAACACACAGCTAATGCTAAAGTCAAGCGTCCTAGCGAGATATGACGATAACACGCTATATGTATGTACACATAACACGCTGTATGTTGGTATGTATACATAGAATCTACAATAACTCACTAATAACAGGCCTCTTTTGAAAAAACAAACGCTCCAGGAAACCTGCATTACAAGCTCACCTGCCATAAATCACCCCCCTGCCATTAATGGCGTTCCCGCAGCCCCGCCTCCCAGAGCTCACCAGACACTAGCATCGTTATAAACACATGCAGGATCTCCATCGGAATACAGTTTGGCTAATGAGCGCCTCTTAGCTGATCACATTAAACCTCCACTCGAGGACACTTTCATCAGCGGCGTTCCACTCCACGCGGCGGCGGAGGGTGGGTGTGTGGAGGGGCGGCTATGACGGAGGCCGTAGCGTAGCACCCCATTAGTATGTGTGTGTGTGTGTGCGTGTGTGTGTGTGTGTGTGTGTGGGCCTGCGTCCAGGACTATGCAGGATTTACTCGACGCTCCTATAAAGGCGATAAAACATGTAGGGCGTGCACAAGCACGAGTGTGTGTTTGTTTAGCAATGCATTTAGTTGTGTGTGCATGTGGTGAAATACTGTGTTGGTATGTATATATATATATATATATATATATATATATATACATGAATATTTGATATTTCATATTATATGTAAATTTACTAAGTGTGTGTGTATGATAAAACATATAGCGCATGCATGGAGGACAGTGTGTGTTTTGTTTGTGATGCATGTTTGTGTGTGCATGTGGACATGTATATGTAAATATGTACATATAAGTAATTATAAATATTTTATATTTATTTGATATTTAATATATACATATATACATACTGTGTATGTGTGTGATAAAACTGTGCATTGGAACTAGTGTGCGTTTTGCAATGCATGTGTTTGTGTGTGCGTGTAGACATTGTCTGTATATGAATAGATATAAATGTAAATATGTATATTTATCAAATATTGAATATATTTTTGTATACATATATATTCACAGGGTGTGCACAGTGAAACATGTAGAGCGTGCACGGGCGCTAGTGTGTGTGTTTGTTTAGCAATGCCTGTATTTGTGTACGCATGTGGCCAAATACTGTTTGTATAAATATGAATATTTAATATTTCATATTATATAAGAATTTACTGAGTGTGTGTACAGTAAAAAAAAAAATGCATGCATAGGGGATAGTGTGTGTTTATTTCATTTGTTTAACAATGCGGGTTTGTGTGTACATGTGGACATATGTGTATATGTGTAAATATAAATATTGAATATCTATTTAATATATGCACACATATATACAATTAATGCAAACAATAAAACATAAAGTGTGCATTGGAATGCATGTGTGTGTGCACTGGGACTGATATAAATAAATATAAACATGAATATTTACAGTGTGTGTGTGTACAATGAAACACAGAGAGCCTGCATGGGGGCGTGTGTGCTTTTTTTAACAATTCTATACATACATATATATAAAAGATATACATATTTACAGTATATATATATATATATATGTACATGCAGAAATGCAAACATACATATTTATAGTCACAGTATATATTTTCTTTTTCCCTCTGTCTCTTTTGTCCTTGCTTGTCTTTGCCAATGCATGCATGCCGATGTGTGTGTGTGTGTGTGTGTGTGTGTAAGATGTGATGTTTGAGGTTTGTCTCCGGAGTGTGGATAGCTTACAGTGTGTGCATTACATGCACAAACGCACACATGCACAACAAGGCTTCCTGTGCCTTTTGAGGCTCCTTTTTCGCCGCCTAGGATTCAAGCCGGGAGCCGACGCTACAAAAACCTGTCCTCTCCGCAGAAACAGGACTATTTCCCCTCCTTCTTTCTCTCTCATTACGTCGCTCGCTCTTTAATTTTCTCTCCCTCTCAGTTTCTCGCTCAAATAGGCTGAGGCTAGCAGTCAGGAAATGCACATCAGTCATAATACCTTCCTAAAATGAAAACAGATTCCACTGCAGTCTCTCTCTCTCTCGCTCTCTCCGAGCTTAAAAACCCTCCACGCTCGTCCTTTCCTTCTCCACCCTTCCCTTCTCCATCACCACAACAACTCAGCCCAGATGGATAATCATTAGTAGCTAAGATAGCTGTTTTGACGGCGGCGACCTGAGGTGACCCCCCCCCTGTCCTCGTCGGTGCAGGGCTGTGACAGCCGCCATTAAAATCCGGAATGCGGCTCAACAGGTCTTCGGACCAGAACGCCGCGAGACTTTTTTTTTTTTCACGCGAGTCGAAATAACCCCGGCGTCGGGCGTCCGAAGGTGCGACTAATCTCTTAATCTTGCAAAATCTACTACGACGTGCGCTTACTTTGGTGTTTCTTGCGCAATCTGACGGAAAAGAAAAAAAAAAAAAAAGGGCGATAATAAAAGAGAGAAAGTTGCGGAATCCGAAGGATTCTTGGGGATCCGGACGTTCCACGCCGGCCCTCTCGGAGCGCGGAGAAAAAAAAACATCTGTTACTTGCCTGATTTTAATGAATCAGCGGTCAAATATTACAAAAATCAGATCTTTCTCCGCTCCTCGCCGGCTGAGGAGGAGGTTTTTTTTTCGTCCGCGGGCCGACGGGCTGATGGATCGGCGGCGGGACGACTCAATAACGGGGGTCGATGGCCGGACGCGGCTTCGACCGGGATCCGTTCGGTTTCCCGGCGTTTTCTCCCGAAACGCTCTCCCGACGACTCGCAGAGAGAAAGAAAGCGAGACGCTTGAAACATTCATTCATTCATTCGTTCGTTGATCCTAGGACGCAGCTCATCCGGGAGCCGTGATTGGCCGAGAGGTGACGATAAACCCTGACATGCAACCATTCACTCGCTCATTTGTACATTATAAACAAACAAAACTTCAACCTCTCTTTCACATATTAAATAGTCTCGCAACTATTCACCCTCTCATTCAAATATCATGATCATTCACTTGCTCATTTGTAGCATTTTGACATAAAATCGTTCACTCACCCATTCACGCAAATAGACTTACATACATTCACTGGCTCATTCATACAATATGTAGACATATAAACCTTCACCCTCTCATTCAAATATTAAATTCACTCTTTCATTCACACAGCATTTAGACCTGCGACGACTCACTTGCTCATTCACACCTCATATATAGAAATGCTAACAGTCAGTCAGTCATTTATACATTTTGCATACATGCATAACCTCACCTTCTCATTATAGAAACTGGCAACATCACCCTCTCATTCGCACGTCAAACGACAACATACAACCATTTCTACATCATAAAGACATGCAAACATTCACCCTTTCATTTATACATAATAAACACCCTTTTATTCACGTCGTTTGGCAAAATGCAACCATTCATTCATTCATTTATACATGATAAACATGCAAAACGTCACCCTCTCATCTCCATATCATATAAACAATCAACCATTCAGATACTTATATGCGTCTGAATGGGTTGCACGTCTATAACGTGTGAATGAGAGGGTGAAGTTTGGCATGTTTTTATGATGTATAAGTTATATTTATATATGCATGCAAAGCATCACCCTCTCCTTTGCAAGTCATACGGTAAAATACAACCATTCACTCACTCATTCACAACAATAGGGATGTGCAACCTTTCATTCACTCATTTATACATTATATAAACATGCAACATTCACTCATTTATACATTATATAAACACGCAACCTTTCATTCACTCATTTATACATTATATAAACATGCAACATTCACTCATTTATACATTATATAAACACGCAACCTTTCATTCATGCATTTATACATTATATAAATATGCAACATTCACTCATTTATACATTATATAAACACGCAACCTTTCATTCACGCATTTATACATTATATAAATATGCAACATTCACTCATTTATACATTATATAAACACTCAACCTTTCATTCATTCATTTATATATTATATAAACATGCAACATTCACTCATTTATACATTATATAAACACGCAACCTTTCATTCACGCATTTATACATTATATAAATATGCAACATTCACTCATTTATACATTATATAAACACTCAACCTTTCATTCATTCATTTATATATTATATATTATACATTATATAAACACGCAACCTTTCATTCACTCATTTATACATTATATAAAAATGCAACCTTTCATTCACTCATTTATACATTATATAAACACGCAACCTTTCATTCACTCATTTATACATTATATAAACATGCAACATTCACTCATTTATACATTATATAAACATGCAACCTTTCATTCACTCATTTATACATTATATAAACACGCAACCTTTCATTCACTCATTTATACATTATATAAACACGCAACCTTACATTCACGCATTTATACATTATATAAACATACAACCCTTCACCCTCTCATTTGCATATCATATATAAACATATATATAGACATACCACCATTCACCCTCTCATCCACGCGTCATACGGTGAAATGTAAATATTCACTCACTCGCTCACATAAATACTTAAATACGACCTTTGACTCAGTCATTTATACGTCATATATACATGCAAAACGCCACCTTCTCATTTACATATCATAAACACGCAACCATCCACCCTCTTATTTATACATATGATAAAATACGACTATTCACCTGCTCATTAATATCATATAAACACACGCAAAACTTCACCCTTTCATTTCCAAGATCCTTCACCCTGTCATTCACAGGTGCGACACCTTCACGCTCCTCGGACGCACGAGGAGATCACCGACCACCGAACCCTTTGACCTTCTCCACCCGCCTGGACGCCGGGACCGCCGGGACCGCCGGGGACGCTCCAGGACGAATCCCGACCGCGAAGAAGACCCCCGACGTGAACTTCCACCTTCTCGGAACCACGACCGAGAAGGTTCCCGGAGGACCGAGACGACGGCGATGTTGGAAAACGTGCAGCCGGAGCGAAAGCGGCGGCGGGCCCCGACAAAAAAAAACCATGACCCGGAGAGCTCGGTGATCTTCTGATTTATGATCTCCTCAGCCTGGACGATACCGAAGATCAGGAGGAGACGTGGCGGAGAAGAAGAAGAAGAAGAACATCTCCTTTTATTGTCTGGTGGAGGAGATGGAGAGGCGGCGTGCCATGCAGGATTTTTTTTTTTCTTCTACAGTGAGATGATTATTTAAAGGCCTGATAATGAAGATGATGAAGAAGAAGAAGGAGAAGAAGGAGGAGGAGATGAAGGTTCCTGCAGAAGTGCTTCTGGAGGAATTAAAAAAAAAAAATTAGATGTGATCTGGAAGGCGCTTCTAGGAGGAGAGAAAGGGAGATGTTTCGGTGATGTTCTGAGGAGGACACGTCGAGGAACCCGCGTTCACCTTTGTCCGTGCGCGTACATGACACGTCGATCTCACGCGTGTCCGTGGCGGATGGATTACCGTACCAGGGAGAAGACGTTGGAGTGGCAGTCCTCCAGACTCGCCCCGTTGGCCGCCCAGCTCGTCGTGGTCGTCATGATGCTCCTCCGCTGGGATCTTCAGCGCTGGGCATGTCGAGGTCCTCACGGGTCCGGCGGAACCCCCACACCCACCCCACGCCGAGACCGGAACACGCAGGATTTCTGTCCACCACCACCACCCTCCCTCCCACCCTCCCTCCACCACCACCACCACCACCACCCTTGTTTAAATCCTCCTTCTTCTTCTTCTTCTCCGTTCTTCTCAAGAGGTCCAGATAATGGAGATCGGCGGGAATGGGCGGGTTCCCATGTAAAAGCCCCCCCACGCCCCGCGGCGAGAAGGTCGTAATGTTTGTAAATCCAAGCGAGTGGGAGTGGGGAGGAAAAGGAGGAGGTCAAAACATGATCCTGGTCGCTCCGAATGAGAAGATCTCCTCCAGGCGTGGATCCATCTCAGCCCGTCTCCATGTCGGTCTTCCCCGCTGGTAGCTTCATGGTGTAATCCACGGGTGGAGGAGGAGGAGGAGGAGGAGGAGGAGGAGGAGAGCCGTGGAGCAACCTCCCCTCCAGAAGAAGAAGAAGAAGAAGAAGAAGAAGAAGAAGAAGAAGGAGGAGGAGGAGGAATGGAGCAAAATTACGCACGAAACTTTAAAACGCAGGAAAGAAAGAAGGGAGGAGGAGGAGGAGGTGGAGAAGAAGAGGAGATGTTACCACGCAGGGCTGATGCGCCTCTTCTGATAGTTTTGTTTTTTTCTTCTTCTTCTTCTCTACAATCTATTTATAGACAACGATTTACTAATCTGAGGAATTAGAGAGAGAAAGAAGGGATGAGGAAGAGGAGAAATACCGAAAGAGAGAGAGAGAGAGAGAGAGAGAGAGAGAGAGAGGGAGAGGACGCTCCTCTGCAGGGCGGACAAAAGTGGAGCTTCTCCACCCTGGAAGAAGACGAGAAGAAGGAGGAGAAGAAGAAGAAGAGGAGGATGAAGAAGAGGAGGAGGAGAGGAACCCACGTCTTCCTCTTCGAGGGCGTCTGTCGTCGACAAGGATCCTTCCTTCCTTTCAGTTTTATGTCATTACGAAACCTTCTCTCTCTCTCTCTTTTCTCTCTCTCTCTCTCTCTCTTTCACGTGCACGCGCGTCCTGCAAAAACAGCTGATGCGCTTCCTCTCTCTCTCTCTTTTTTTTCTCTCTCTCTTTTTCTCTCTTCCTCCCGATTTGTTGACACAAAGGCGACACGGTCGTTGCGTGGGGTGGAAGGGGGGGGGTTCTTCTAGCGTGCACGGCGTTGCGTGTGTGTGTGTGTGTGTGTGTGTGTGTGTGTGTGTGTGTGTGTGTGTGTGTGTTTGGGAGAGGAGGGGGGGCTTCTCCTCTCATGCACGGCGCTCTGGATTAGTGGATTAAAATCCCGCGGTGTGTTTTCATCCACCCCACCCACCCGCTCGTGCACGCGCCCCCTCCTCCTCCTCCTCATTGTTCCGCTGTGGACGCGTGCACGTCTCTCTCCTCGCGTGTGTGTGTGTGTGTGTGTGTGTGTCGCTGTTGCAATTTTCTTCTTCTTTTCTTTTCTTTTTTTTTTTTTTTTCTTTTTTACACACGCACGCCGGTCCAGCCCACCGCGCACGGAAACGTAATGGCGGTCGGAAGTGCACGAGGAGGAGCCTCGCGCTCCCATTTGACCAAAATCGTGACCACGTGACTGGAGTCTGGGATTACAGCGATGCGTTCACGGACGCCCACTCGGTCGCGTAAAACGGAGAACAACCCGCCGTGGCGTGTTTTTTTTGAGCGTTTTCGCGCATTGTGTCGTGTCACAGTCACGACACGTCAACCCACGTCATAGAATGAGACAGAATGGAGGTCAGTTTGACCCCAAACCACCGCCAGTAACACCCCGCCGCCCTCTCCAGATGGAGAAAGTAAACGAAGCTCAAATTTCCGACGGCCCTCAAACGTCTCATCCTGAAGTTACAGATTTTACCCAACAGGGCCGTAAAGGAGGTTTTGGAGATTCAGGGGCAGGAAGAGAAAATGGCCCCCTCGTAAAGAATCTACACACCGCTGAGGAAAGAGTTTAGGGGCTTGTTTGCGCTAACGTTACCATCGTCAACAGGTACAAACATTTTAAACGTCCGCGCTTTCCTGAACGTTCCATATCGCTGTTTAAATACTGCATCCGTCGCCGATACTGGCGATTGTTTGCCTGCCTGATTGTGAAACATCAGCGAAAAGACTTAAAGATAATATCAACAGACCAGGTTCGGGTTGTAGAGGAGGTTTTTGGAGACTCAGAGGCAGGAAGAGAAAAACCCGCACTGCCCCTGAAGTATCTCCACACCATCTAGAAATGAGTTTCGGGGCAGGTTTATGCTAACGTTCGTAAACGGGTGCATCCGTTTCGAACATCACCCGCGTGTGCTTTTCTGGACATTCCCTATTTACTCTGAGGTTCCCGTTCAAATACCAAATCTGCCGCCGATACCGCTCTAGCGATTGTTTGTCTACCAGCTTTCCGGTTTTGTCGGACCTCATCTGTCGGTTGTTGATTGTGATACGTCACCGGAAAGACCTGCGATAACATCAACCTTAAGTCTCGGGGCTGGTTTAGGCTTACGTTTGAAACCGGGTACATCCGGGAGAGAAGGTTTTGGAGACTCAGGGAAGGGAAGAGAAAAGCCTCCCGGTAACCCTGAAGTATCGCCACGCCACCGCGAAAAGAGCTGTTTTATGCTAACGTTCAGAAACAGGTACGTCCATTTCTGACGCCACCCATGCGTGTTTTACATGACCATGGTTGTGAAGCAATGCATTCACTAAAGGGCACTGCAGAGTTCACTTCTGAGTTCGGACAATAACAAACACGGTAATGCACATTCTAAAAAGAGGTATTAGCTGACGGCGGCCGGTAACAACACATGATACCGCCACCGGGTTGGCTTCTTCTCCTTTGTCCCTTTGCTGGTCAAACTCGAGCATACCGAAGACTTCCGAGGGTACCGCGCCATTTGCTGCTCATCCGTGAGTTCCCCGAGAACATACACAAAACAAACTCTTTAAAAATCAAATCTCTGCCGAGGAGACGAAGCGTCCGATAAAAGTTCACTGGACCCGGGAGAGGATATGATTTATTGTGAGTTCCACCTCGGTAATGGCCACTTTTTTTGTTTGGAATTAAAATGACCCCGTTTGCAGAAGTGGGTGGAAACACGAACCATCGGAAGAAGTCCCCCCCCCCCCCACCTACCAGCCCACTCCCCCTTATGATCTGTTTTAATTTAATGGTGACCTACATATGCAAATTATACCACCATCCAGAAGATAATCTGTTTCCACGCAGTGATTCTAAATGTCAGATGGCGGAAAAGCATGGATGCTAACATACTTAGCGTTGTAGGAATAAGCAGCTAGTAATCACATTAGCATGGATTACGCAGACTGCTAAAGCGCCACGTGAACTGGTCCGATATTGTGCGAAACTGCCGAAGAGCAGCGATGCTTTTTGTGCTCCGAAATCGTACAGCCTTTCCGAGTTTTGCTAATTTCGGAACCCCAAAACAGGGTGGGGAATATCAAGCGCTAGCACTGGCGAGGTGGGAGATGTGGCGGGGGACGCCATTGGTGTCGCGGTAAACTGACGGCGACACCAATTGAGAGCATACGGGAGCGTCTCCAGCCGTGTGATGGGAACATGAATGATATGCTAACCAGCGGGAATTCACTGGCGCGTGTCCGGGAGATGTGGTGCCGGCGCCAGAGCTCGTATTAACATGTTCCCCCTGAAGAGGGCCGGGGGACCATCAGCGCTGGGCCATGTTTTCTAAATCAATTTATTGGGTAATTGGCAGCGCAGTGGGCGCGGGGGTTAGCGTCTCTGGTTCGGTTCCCACCGGAGGCCTGTCGGTGAGGAGTCCATGTTCTACCCCGGGTCTGAGTAACCCGGGTGAGAACCAGGTTCTCCGGTTTCCTCCCACATGCAGGAGGTCCACTAAGTTGTCCAGATGTTTAAGTGAGAGGGGGAATTGTTGTATGTCTTCATGTGTAGCCTTGCGACTGATCCAAAGTGAACCCCCCTTAACGCCCAGTGACATGGGAGGTATGAATAACAAATAAAATACATTTTGTCAAACTCAAGGCCCGCGGGCCACATATGGCCCGCCACATCATTTCATGTGGCCCGCAAGAACACCTTATAACATCTGATTGTCTTAAAATGAATAAATCAAATGGGTGCATCAACTATAAACTACATTCGTGCCGACCACAGATCGCAGTGCGTGCGATTTCAACAAGTGGAATTGCGAAATACAAATGACACCGAAATATCCAGGAAGTACAAAGTTGATGCAGATGGAAGGATGTGTCATGAAAATACATGTTTGGGCTTCAAGGAGAAAAAGCGGTATGTCTTTTGTGTCACGAGGCAGCGACTGTTGTCAAAGAGTACAATCTCGTCGGTATTCTGACACCAAACACCGAGCTATAGAAGTTAGCCTTTCGGGAAAAACAACAAACTGTCCAAAAATTGAAATCCCAGCTATGACGGCAACAGAGTGCCTTCACGAAAGCCGCATCCAAAAACACCTTAGCGGTGAAAGCTAGCTTGATTGTAGCGGAAGAAATCGCCCGAGCTTCAGTCCCCATTGGCGTAAGGACGCCAACGGAGCTTTAACGGAGGTTTTGTTTACACCTCCTATAAAAGGGTGGCGCGGCCGTTTGGCGAGGGCACTGGCGCTGCCTCCTGATGGCGGCGAACAAAAAGATTATTAATAAAGCACAGCTTCCTGACGTAGACGAAGGGGCCATCCAGGAGTCAGTCCATCAAATATTTGTGTGATTATTAATAATTCATTCCAGATACTTATTATATGCTCTCTGTGCCCGTGAGTGTGTGTGTGTGTGTGTGTGTGTGTGTGATGCCAACGAAGCTGGATTGTTCTCATCTGTTTTTTGGCCTCGCAGGGGGATGAAGATGCGACACGCAGACCTTTTCCTTCTCTGCTTAGCCGTGCTTCTAACGTTAGCATGGAAAGGAGGAGGAGACCTAACTCTGCTCATTTTTATCTGCTAATTTTTCAATTTTGGGTTTTTGCATTGAACATTTTCAGTCTATCTGCAAGATAATCCCGCCCTTTCTTTTGACATAAATGTCACGTGATGAAACTCCTATGTGCACAATGAAGCAGAAAAAATTAGGGAAAAAAAAAACACTTATTTGCATTGTCAGTGGTAAAAATACATGCTATGTATTTTTAAATTATAACATAGAAATAAAGTCTGTGAATGAGAGAATATTCTCGAATATCTTTAACAAAAAACGTACTATAATCAAATGAAACGTTTTATTCATTTCCTGAAAAAAGTTTTTTTTTTGTTTTTTTTTTCAGATAGGAGGTTTTGCATTGCAACCATCGCTATGTCTTTGCTAAACATGGTACTTTCACATGGATCTCCATCCATAAACCTTCCCTCTGGTCTTCCTCCTCTGATAGACTCATTCCAGATCTTCTCCACATCTTCATCTCTGCTTCCTCCAGCTCTCATTCACACACTTACTCTGTCTCGCAGCAGCTGGCCTTCATACCTCCTTTCAAGGAACATCTCCAGATGTTCCTCCACCCGTTCCCTGCTCTCACTACACATCACAGTGTCGTCTGCAAAGATCTTAATCCAACTTTAGCAGAAACCATAATTCTGCATACATACTGTATTCGTTCTTCTCCTCTTCCATCCCTCTGCTGGCTTTGGAGAGGAAGTCATTTCATTTAGATTCATTTTATTTCAATTCCTTATTATTATTTTTTTAATAAATTTGTAGATCACGATGGTTTTCTCACATTAAAGTGAAACATGGTTAATTTCTTGTCGTTTATTGAGCTTTTTCCTGCTCGCTGGGCAGACGCTGTGCGTTGAGGTGCAGGAGCTGAAATCAAATTAACCGGGTAAAATAAACAATTTAATCGGCTGTTTAATTCTCACATCTATATTTTGCAGCGTTCTGTGAAATAGTCCTTATTTATTTGCGGTGACAGCGGACTGCACGATACATCGATGATGGCGTTTTTGGTTCGCAGGGGGTCATTCGGGTTTTATTTCATTAATAGAAAGACTCGCGTTGACTTTGAGCTTTTCATTTGAACATTTCAGGGTTCGAAATGTTTTTGTTCTGAAAGGTGGACAAGACAGTGATGAGTCTAGAGATGCTGCATGCTCTATGTGGAGGTTCTCTTTGGGAGTGACCAGGATGGATAGGATCAGGAATGAGTCCATCAGAGAAGAGATGGTGGGGTCATGGACACAAGAGGGATAATGACGGATGGTGGAATTGGAGGTCTAGAGGAAGCCCTAAGAGAAGATTGATGGACGTAGTGAGAGCGGATATGAAGGTAGTTGGTGTGAGAGAGGAGGATGCAGAGAATAGGGTTAGATGGAGAAGCTGGATTCTCTGTGGAGACCCCTGAAGGGAAAAGCCCATTAAAAAACAAGATTTTGTAATAGGGGTGCAGGACATGTATGACCGAGACAAAGTGATATCTGAGATGGTTTGGACATGAACACTCCTCTTATCATGTCAAAAACATGGTGAAGATCTGGGTAGAAGGTTGCTGAAGGTGGAGCTGCCAGGCAGGAGGTCTAGAAGAAGACCAAAGAGAAGATTTATGAATGTAGTGAAAGAAGATAGGAAGTTAGTTGGTGTGAGAGGGAAGGATCTAGAGAATAGGGTTAGATAGACAAAGTTGATTCGCTGTGGTGACCCCTGAAAGGAAAATAAGAATTAGTCATAGGGGTGCAGGACATGTATGACCAAGACAAAGGGATGACTGAGATGGTTTGGACATGAACACTCCTTTATATCATGTCCAAACCATGGTAAAGATCTGGGTAGAAGGTTGCTGAAGGTGGCACTGCCAGGCAGGAGGTCTTGAGGAGGACCAAAGAGAAGACTTATGGTCAGAGTGAGAGAAGCTCACTCCGAAGCTCAAAGGAAAAGAAGAAAAAAAGATGTTTTTATTGCATGCAGACATAGATTTGGTTTTCCCCGTAGTGGTTCAGCAATATCACGACCTCGACATATTCTATTTTTTTTTAACCTAGCATAAAAGGAGAATAACAGATACCTGCAGTGTTTGCTTGCTCTTAGATGTCCGAAGGGTTTTCGTGGCTCCCGGCGTTCTCCTTCCTGTGGGATCCAAACGTCTCTTTGAGCATTGAAGGTTGCAGACACCCCTGCTCTAGATGTTCCTCCACCTGCTCAGATCACAAAGTCATCTGCAAACATCACGATCCATTCCTGTGTGATCTCCCACGTGGGGCAAACAGGAGCTAACGGGGACGTAGCGGCGCGTTTCGGTTTTTATAATTAATATCGTGTTTCCGGCCGGATGCGTCGATCCTGCCCTGCCCGTGTGAGACTAACCTTCTCTATTTATAGGCCTTTCTAGAAAACCTCACAGTGATACGGCGGCGCGTCCACTCCATTACGATATCCACACATTTCTGATATGAATCATCCAGTACGGCTTTACGGAAGCGAGGAAACGGCCGCCGCGGCGAGCGAGCCTTCGGTCCTCCTCGGTCCGAGGAAAGATAGGAATCAGACGGATGAGCGGGGGCTTAGCCTGGCGGCTATCGATCCCTTTTGCTCCAGGAACCATCCAGAAGTCATTTGGAAACCCCGCCGCCGCCGCTGTTTCGGTTCGATACGTCCTTAAAAGGCTTTCAAAAGACTTCTGCGCACAGTTTGACGCGCTCGGCGTCATGTCGGAGAGATGCTATCGGTGTGAATAAATCCATTTCAATATGCCACGCGCCCCGTTTACCCCCCTCTCGACTTCAAATGAGTGTGAGGAGGAGGCAAAAAAAAGGACATTTATTAGCGTTCTGATGAAAGATAATGTGTTTGCGTTGACCAGGGCTGTCAAACTCATTTTCACAGAGGGCCACATCAGCATAATGGCTGGGCCGCATCGAACCCAACAGTTGCACTGTAACTAAAAGTAACCAAATTTAATGTAAAATAAATCCGGTTCCGTAACTCGGTTCCGCGATGGTGTTTCTTGAAAGTCTGTATCTGGTCGGGACACGCCTGCTAACAAATCTTCTGCTTGCACTTCTTCAAAAAGGCAACATCTGCAGAAGACTTGGGCGATTTCTTCCGCTACGATCAAGCTAACGTTCACTGCTATAGTGTTTTTGGATGCAGCTTTTTGTGAACACATTCTGCTGCCGTCGCGGTTTGGATTTTAATTCTTGGACAATTTGTTGTTTTTCCGGAAGGCTAACTTAAGCATACTTAGCTCCGTGTATGGGGCCAAAATGCCGACGTAGAATGTACAGTATAACCTTCGTGGGGGTTACGGTCCACAAAGAACCCGTGATAGGCAAAATTCGCGAAGTAGAAACCTTTTTTTTTTTTTTTTACAATTATTATACAATTAAATACTCTATTATACATCGCTGCTGTCATCCTTATGTTTTTTTTCTTCCTTCTTTATGGAACGAACGGATGATTCATTAATTCCGTGATGCCGACCTACAGCCGCATAGCTTTTAGCTTCCCTTAGCATGTCCAGAAGTTTAACTTTATCTGCCATAGATAGCATCTTCCGCTGCCTTTTGGGCCCTTTTGTCGGTCCAGAGCGTTTCGTCAACATTATGGGTTTTAGAGAAACTCGAAATTGCAAGAGAATTTGCACGTACGTCATGTAAATTTGGCGAGCTGTTCTACGTACGTGTACATATTAAACTGCGACGCTATCGACCCACAGGTAGAGAAGAAGCGGAGTGACTTTTTAGCCAATCAGAATGCAGAACACAATGCACGATGCAAATCCGTGACGTAGCGAAACCGTGAAAAGTAAACCGCGTTATAGGGAGGGATCACTGTACTCTTTGACAACCGTCGCTGCCTCATAACAGAAAAGACATACCGCTTTTTCTCCAAGAAGCATAAACATGTATTTTCATTTTTTGCATCAACTTTTCTCATTCTTGACATTTTGGGATCATTTGTATTTCTAAATTCCACTTCAAAAATGGCGCTGATGTGGATACAATGCGATCTAATGGCGGGACGCCGTCACTCCATGGGTAACATGATCGGCATGAATGGTGGGAAATGTAGTTTATGGTCAATGCACGCGTTTGACTTATTTATTTAAAGACAATCAGACTTTTTAAGGTGTTCTCGCAGGCCGGCCGCATAAAATGATTTGACGTGCCACATTTGGCCCGCGGGCCTTGAGTTTGACACTGGGTCGACGCCGTAGGTGTCAAACTCTGGTCCGCGGGCCAATTTTAGCCCGCAGTGTACTTATATTTGGCCCCTGAAGCTAAATATAAGCTAAAAGCTAAAAATACTAAATAGCTAGTATTATAGCCTCCAACACACGTAGCGCTAATGCTACTAGTCCCAGAATGTTCTGCTGGTGCTTAGGCACAAAAATCACAACAGGACCCATGAATGCCCTCTCTTCTGTTGACAGTAGTCATAGCAACCTTATGCTAATACTAGCACCGTGCTAGTATTAGCATAAGGTAGAAAGAAAAGCAGAAGATCAGAGTAGATGAATGTGTAGCAAACTGAGATATAATCAATATATTCTTGATGCACTTTTTTCTTGCTTCTCCAAGATATGGGCTTGAATGGTTTCACATTATTAGCAAATTGGTTTATTATTGTTATATTTCAAGTGTTATTAACACCTGTTTGAGTCCATATGGAAAGGTTCATGGTTATATCTAAAGATTTTTTTCAATAAATATCAACGTTGGCCCGCAACTTTGCCCCAGTTTTGAATTTTGGGACGTTGTGTATTTGAGTTTGACACCCCTGATCCAAACAATCTGCTTGGAGTTGTTGAGGGATTTGAATTTGTGTGTGTGTTTAACAGCAGGGTGGAGATGAAGCTATGAATGTATGCAGATGCATGCGGGAATCAGTTCCCTCTTTAACATATTTAACATTGTTCTCCGACTTGGCTAACTTCGGGAGGGTCTCTTACGAAGGCGCCTCGCTGCCGGGAAGCGCCGGCCGTCAATTACGCTTCAAATGGCCGCGATTTGCATTTTACGATTGGTGTTGACGGCGCTTTACAACGCGGCGCCGCACCTCGCGGATCCCAAATTAGCCCTCCGAGGATTGACGTTATTAGAGTTTCGGCGGGGAGCGGCGTGGACGGGGGAGGACGAGGAGCGAGGAGGCTTCCTCGGGTCTCACCGAGCCGTAGATTCGGTCAAAGTGCCTTTATTGGATGAGGCATATCGTATACAGATGAGGTATTTATGGAAATCGAATGATTAATGATGAAGGTATTAGCAATGAGGACAGAAGTAAACATCTATCAGGGAGTCATTTCAGGCTGGTTTCATGGAGACGAGAACCTGGCGTCCCTATCAGTTGTCAGATCTTCATCGCCTCTCTCTCAACGTCCAAACCATCTCAATCTTACTTCATCTCCAGGACATCGAACACATGCTAAAGTGCTTCTCCAAAAGAGGAACCTCCACATCTCCATCTCTGCTTCCTGTCTTCTCGGTGTTTCTAGACCAGACAACATGGCTGCTCTCACTTCCACCTCCAACCTGCTTGCTCCACCTCTTCGGACTGTTCACCCCAACTCCTCCACCTCCTTAACCCTCATTCCTCACGGTATCACCAGCTAACCCCTTATTCCTCTCCCTCCCAGGAACCTCTCTCTAGATGTTCCTTCACCTGCTCTCACTACATATCACAGTGTCATCTGCAAACATCACAACCCAACATTACCAGAAGATCAATGCACTCTACAGGAAAGGTCAGTACCTGCTGCTCAGGTCCTCTGGGCTGCAGGAGGTTCTCCTAAGGACCTTCTTCAACACTGTAGTGCAGGGGCGTCAAATTTATTTTGGTTCGGGGCCTGATTTGATGCCAAGAGGGCAAGACCGGTAAAAACATGGCGTAATTAAACACTAAGTCCAAATGTTTCCTTTGTTTTAGTGTAAAGGAGAACAGGTAAATTATAAAAATCTTTATAAGTAATGAACTGTTCCTTTAAAAAAAAAAAAATCCACGATGAACAACCTGAGATTCTTTACGAAAAGAAAATGCAACTTCGACAACACGATGCCTCACTTCTGTCTTCTCAGTTCTCCGTGCATTTTGTTATATTTTTCGCCACGACAAGCCACCTAAACTTGCTGCATCCACACCGAGCATACAGGTTTCTTATTAACCTCAACAAACAAATAACAAGTGGTCCATTTTTTTCTTGGGAAACCCTACACTCCACGTCCACTTTTGTCTTTTTTGACGACATCATGCTAATGAGGGTGTTGGGGTCCGACGGAAAAGCAGGTACATTTCTAACAATAATTAAAAATGCTATTTACAGACCCGGAAGCCGCATTGCTGCCATCTGCTGTAAGTTCTGAGTCACAATGTGTAACGCCGTGTTGCTAACACTGACTAAAACAGTACAACCTTCGCAGACAATATATTATTTTAAAAAAGTAGTTCATGATTTTTAAGTCTTTCTTCAAATTGTAGATTTATTCCACGGGCCGGTTTGGGCTCTCTGGCGTGCCAGTTCCGGCCCGCGGGCCGTACGTTTGCCGCCTCTTCTGTAATAGCATCAGACATTTTCTTTGGAGTCGTCTGCTAGAGCAGCGGCCAATCAGCAGCTGACGGGAAGAAGATCGACAAACTGCTAAAGAAAGCTAGCTCCCGTGGACTCAGTGCAGGTGGTGGGAGACGGACGATTGGTAGCTAAGCTAGCATCTCTGATGAACGACACCTCCAACCCCGTGCAGAACATCATGACAGCGCTGAGCAGCTCCTTCAGCGACACACTCTTTCAACCCAAGTGTGTGAAGGAGGTTGTTCCTGCCGGCTTCTGTTCATCGACTATCTAACACCCAGCTCCGCTATCAATAGACCTCTCTTTCATTCATTCATTCATTCATCATCCATTCATTCACCAACTCAAGTGTCCATTCATTCACCCTCTCACAGAAACCATAGGTTGTCACTTCTGCGCGGCTACCGCAACAAGTATTGCTGTCGTTCGCTGCTAGTCGCAATATTTGCACGTCTATACTGTTTACATTGTTTACCGACCTATTTACTGTATTTTTCGGACTATAAGTCGCACTTTTTTTCATGGTTCGGCTGCTCCTGCGACTTGTACTCAGGTGTGACTTATATTTTCAAATATATACAGTGATTTCACATTCGTTATTGTCAAACTGCAAGCCGCGAAAGTGCGTTCTGGGCTGAAAATGCACAATTGAAACATCAATTTATAAAGACAACTGAGAAAGACTGAACATAAATCATATTCTGCTGATTACAAGCTGCAAGTAGGGAAATATGCAGGTGAAAACGGTGATGGAGCGGCAGAAAGAAAGTCCGGAGTGAGCGAGAAACTAGTGAGGGTTGGCGAAAATCGGAGAATACTCTGACCGCAATGAAGAAAACAAATAAAGCTAATCGCGAGCTAAAAGCTGGATGGCCACATTCAGAGGAACAAGTCCACAAATGGGTGCTTGAAAAATGTGCTGCAGGCTTGTCTTACTATTGTAACGACCCTGCGGAATTGTTTGGATAAACATTCAGAGTTCTGTAATTTCCTACTGGCTGTGAATGTGTTTTGGGATGTGAGAGAGCTGAGATGGAGAAGATGAAGAGGAGCCGCTTAACTGTTATAATTGTTGTAATAAAGATAAGGTTTAACCAGAAAATGATTGCACACGTCGGACGTTGCACATTAACTTCCCTTTCAAGACGAAACGTCTGTTCTTGGTGTCTGATTTCATCAAATACATTTCCCCCAAAAATGTGACTTGTATGTTTTTTTCTTCCTCTTTATGCATTTTTAGATGAGAGGAGTGTTCATGTCCAGACCATCCCAGCCACCCCTTTTACTCGGTCATACATGTCCTGCACCCCTATGACATTTTTTAACGTCCACTTTCCACTTCTGTCGTGTGTTGTTGAAATTTCCCCGCTTCTTTTTATTCTATCTTGCTGCGAGTAACATGATCGTGTCGTCTGCAAACAGATTTACTTAATAATAACCGTAACAAATGCAGATCCAGTGGGAACGGGACGTAACATCTGATTTGCATTTTGTCCCGAAGCCGCCGAGAAACCCTCACAGATGAATTCACCATTTCAGATCAACATGGTGACTGGACGGTGGCAGGAAAGAGCGGCGCTGCCTTGCGGGCGGCCCGTGAGCTCTGGCGCAGGTCCGCCGGACCCGCCGCCGTGCCACGGTGAAATGTAGGTCAAGCCGAAACGAGCCGAGCAACAACAACCTTGCGGTGGGTGATGTCAGAGGACGTGGGGTGGGGGAACGGGGGAACGGTTCGCTCGCCAAGCCACGGCGGACGTCCATTAGTGAATACCTTGGAATTTGGCAGCGTTGCTAAGCAGGATCAGGTCCAGCACTTGAGTGACTTGGCCCTTGATTTTGTGCTCTTGGACCTCTGCGCTGCAGATCTCTGACCTGGTAATAAAATTTAAAATATTTCCCGATTAGCTCATTCAAATATACTTTACACTGAACTTACGACTTCCACCTTTGATTGACGATTTAAGGCGGCACGGTGGCGACAGACAGGAATCTCCACGGACCATGATGTTTGCAGACGACATTGTGATCTGTGACGAGAGCAGGGAACGGGTGGAGGAACATCTAGGGAGGTGGAGGTATGCTCTGGAAAGTAGAGGAATGAAGGTTAGTTACAGAAAGACAGAATGAATGAATGAATGAATGAATGATAGGAACCCAGGTGTAATGGTGAGGCCGCAGGGAGTGGAGATCAAGAAGTTGGAGGAGTTCAGGGAGTTGGGGTCAACAGTCCAAAGCATTGGAGAGTGTGGAAAAGAGGTGAAGAAAGAGGTTCAAGCAGGTTGGAATGGGTGGAGAAAAGTGTCAGGGGTGCGAAGAGATAGAAGACTATCAGCCAGAAGGAAAGGAAAGATGGAAGAGACAGTGGTGAGACCAGCGATGATGTATGCTCTAGAAGCAGTGACAATGACCAAAAGACAGCAGGCAGAGCTGGAGGTCACAGAGATGAAGATGCTGAGGTTCTCCTTGAGAGCAACCAGGATGGAGAGGATCAGGAATGAGTCTATAAGAGGGATGGCACAGGTTAGATGTTTGGAAGAGAAGGTCAGAGACAGTTGGGTCATGGACAGAGGAGGGATAGTGAGTATATTGGTAGATGGATGCTGGAATTGGAAGTCTAGAGGAAGACCAAAGAGAAGATTGATGGACGTAGTGAGAGAGGATATGAAGGTAGTTGGTGTGAGAGAGGAGGATCCAGAGAATAGGGTCAGATGGAGAAGGTCGATTCGCTTTGGCGACCCCTGAAGGGAAAAGCCGAAAGGAAAAGAAGAAGCAGACAAAGGTGGTAAGCCACTTCCCCCTCACAGCAAGAAGGTCCCTGATTGGATTCCCTTTCTGAGAGGAGTCTCCATGTCCTCCCTGTGTCTGAGTGGGTTCCTCCAGGTTCCTCCCACAGTCCAAAATCATGCAGGAGGTTCGTTGGAGACACTGGATTGTCCAGACGGGTTATGGTTGTATGTCCTGATATGTGGTCCACTGGCGACTCTGGGTGAACCGGGTCTCTCAGTGACAGCTGGCATGAGATCCGGGTCTGGATAAGATGCAGAGAATGGATGGATTGTTGATTTAATATCACGTATGGAGCCAGACATGGGGAGTCCTGGCATTGAGGAAAAGACAGGAGGCAGCAGAGATGAAGATGTCGAGGTTCTCTTTGGGAGTGACGAGGAAGGATGGGATGAGTCCATCAGAGGAACAGCACATGTTAGATGGTCCGGAGAGAAGGTCAGGGAGGTCAGCCTGAGACGTTTGGTCAAGTACAGAGAAGGGAGAGTGAATGGTTGGAGGTTGGAACTACCAGGTAGAAGAAGACCAAAGAGAAGATGTATGGATGGAGTGACAGGACATGGTGGTGTGCGAGAAGACGATACAGATGGAAGCAGCCCAAAGGAGAAGAACAAGCCCATCAGGACTGTCAGGAGCCGCCCAGACCACTTGGAGGCGTCTCGGACCCGACGCTCGACCCTTCAGCGAACCGGATGGGCTTAAAGATGCCCGAGTCCGATTGGAGACGCCCGATTTTGGCACGGCAACAACGGAAGCTTCAACATTTGATCCTTCCTCACGTCGTTTTCTTCCGGCGCGGCGCTCATGAATGATTCACCGCCATCCGGGGGAACGATCTGGCGTGGACGGCGAGGAGCGCGTCCCCGTAAAGACACCCCAGCATCCCCCTTCAGCGTCTTCATTAGTGAGTGATGGATGGCCGCGCGCTAAGCTAACACGCGCGCCTCATCGTAAACCCGCGATATCAGATGAGAGCTACTCCTCTTCGACTACCTCAGTGGCATTTCCTGGAGCGAGGTGGAGTCTGGCGGCGAAGAATAGATGGCGCGCATTATAATGAACACGGGCCGACACCGACTCATCCATCATTCCACCCGGGAAAATTATAGCGGTGCCAAAGAGAGAGAGAGTTTAAATCACACGGAGGTCTAACTCCTTTCAGACCGATATCAGCTCACCGTTGTTGTTTTGTGACTGTTCTGCCCTGGTTTCGGTCGCCGGGGGAGACGCTCTATCCGTCTCCTTGTCCGATGCTCTTTGTCGGTTTTTGGACAACCTCGGCGTACGAACGCCACTAATTACGAGAAAATCGGCCAATGAATAGTTTTCAATTGAATTTTGAATGGAACTGGGAACAAGACTCAATAGCCGCGCAAACAAACTTGTAGCGTAGCGGCGGTTGCGCACACTACTCATCGTGTTCTCCTTTGCGCTTTTTCAGTAAGCAAACCCTCATTGTTGCTTCCCTTAAAAAAATTAAAATGCTAGTGCTAGAATTAGCTAAACATGACAGTGGTGTTGGTGTTACAGAGCTCGCCAAGCATTACGATACGGCTAAGTCAACCATCTGTACGATCTTGAAGGACAAAGATGAGCTAATGATGGCGGGCAAGGCTAAAGAGGAGACTGCGTTTACAGAGAAAAAGGTCTCAAGTCTCAAAAAAAGTAGAAAAGTGATCGTTAGCTTGGATGAATGAAAGACGGCTAGCTGGAGTTAGCGTTAGCAAGGGTGTCGTATGCGAGAAGGCTTTACTTTTGCTGATTTAGCGAAGGAAACGCCGAGTACAAGTGCTGGCAGGAAGAGAAAGCACAGCAGAAACACAGCAATAATTAAGGTTAGCTTTAACACCTGTATATAAACCTATAACTAGTTTCCAAAGAGTGCAGAATGTTTCGGGGCTGGAGAACGGATCAGTTGGGGTTAAATCGATTAGTTCTGTATTATTCAATACCAGAAAAAGGGACGCTCACCTGAGATCTTCTGCTTTGTCCTCTCCGTCCTGACGGCAGACAATTGCTAACAGAAG
The DNA here is from genome assembly GCF_037954325.1 of Fistularia commersonii. NCBI lineage: Eukaryota > Metazoa > Chordata > Actinopteri > Syngnathiformes > Fistulariidae > Fistularia > Fistularia commersonii. Next base: position 2,120,154 of record NC_141292.1, read on the forward strand.
TGTTTCAAAAAGTATCTAACTCCAGTCCTGCTCCAGGAAGTAGCCTCCTTCGGACGAAAACAAACCGCTTTTTTCGGGTTCTCCAAACACATGTAAAGCCTGGATATTCTCCCCAAACAGCCACTGGATTCATGGAGCTTTCAATTGTACGTCGCCACAAATAACCTGGAAGATTTGATTTGTTTGAAAATGGAATTACTTTAAAATAATGAAAAACTGACCCGACAATGAAACGCAGCACATTTCATTGCAGTGCCATGCAGTCAGGGGAGGCAGGAGAGGCCGTGCCTCACTTGCCAAAAGAAGTAAATGGTACTATTTATCAGTGATTTGCACTATAAAGGTATTTTTCATTTAACTTCACCAATTTTTGATTGTTTTTGATTCAAAATGGATGAATCTTCACATTTAAGTGCAGTGAGGCCGCAGACGTAACCGGCAACGTAACTGACTGCCGGCATGCTCTACGCTAAGACTGTATTTCTTAATCTATTAAAATGTTTAAACACTTTTGCTTTATGAACTACATTTCCAATGTATGGTGTTTTGTTGTCAGCAACTGTATGTGTGTTATTTGTTTCTTGTACTGAGCGATTATAAAGCAGCTGTGAAAAGCCACTAGGTGAGGCACGCAGTTCTCCTGCCTCACGGTAGGGGGCGCTAGTGGTTTCAGGGATTCTTCTTACGACTCCTCGGCTGCAGAATACGGCGACTGCAAGCTAAAATCAGCAAGTCAAGCATTTATTTTTTTCCTCTCCTCATTTTCAAAATTGAGGATTACATATCCAAACTTAGACAAGTTTCTAAATTGGATTTGCATGGACTTCATTTATAAGGAAGGGACCATAATAGCTTTTTTTTTTGCAACAGTTTTTATGTGAGAAGGAAGCAGATAGATTTTAAACATAACCACTTAACTGCTAATAATTAAATGGTGAATAAGCTGCTCCGTAGGGTTCATATGTTTGTAACATGAACCCTCCAATCCATGTCTTCCCACAAAGTTGTATTTTTGCTCCAATGAATGAAAACCCATAACAACCCCCTTACCACTACACTGCCTTAAAAGAATAAAGGGAAACACTAAAATAATACATCCTAGATCTGAATGAAAGAATTAAATATTCTATATACTTTGTTCTTTACATAGTTGAATGTGCTGACAATAAAATCACACAAAAATGATGAATTGAAAGCAAATGTATAAACCCATGGAGGTCTGGATTTGGAGTCAGACTCAAAATTCAAATGGAAAAAAAAAACACCACAGGCAGATTTAACATTAATGTGATGTCCTTAAAACAAGTCAAAATGAAGATTTGGACAAAAATTCACCACGACCTGGACGACTGAGAACCTCCACAGATACGCCTACCATATCTACGCTTGGAATTGCCACTTCCTGCCGGGACGTTCAGACTTATTTGTTGAAAACATTTGCTTTTTTGTGTTCAACAGGGCTCCTGCTTTATTATCTACAGAGTTACGCTGAAAATTCATTCATCGCTCACAGATCAAAGCGTAGAAGCAAACAAACATTCACCCTCTTTAGTTCTTGAGAAGTGGATTTCCTTTCCATCAAATTAAAACTTCTGAGTGTCATTGAAGAATCTTGGGGGCGGAGCTAACTGTCCTTTTTTTCTCTTTTATTTAAAAAAAAAAAAAAAGGCTGCCGCTAACTTTGTGTGTGTGTGTGTGTGTGTGTGTGTGACCTTCCTCCACGCTTTGCTTCTGATGAATGAACTGGCAACGGCGACCCGCAGATCATTCATTGTCTCGGGCCCACACACACACACACACACACAATTTGGGGGAACTTTGTGAAACAAGTCTTGCCAAACCAAAGGACATCCTGTAGGTGAACGTTCCTCTGAGTCCTCACATGTCCATGTGTGTGTGTGTGTGTGTGTGTGTGTGATATTGCCGTGACGGCTGATGTAATGGTGTTTCCTCAAGCGTACAGATTTCATGATAAGCCTCTGAAATCTGCGCCAAAAGACACTCTCTGATAAGGAAGCCGCTCAAGACGCCAAAAAATGACCGACAAACGGAACGTCATGTTACCGTGAAGACAAAAAACAAATGGATTATATTGAAAACGGCGGGATAAAGTCAAGGCGAGGAGTTTAATCCCTCAACACCACCGAGCATCAATGGAAGTGCTGTCTTTTAGAGTGATGTTGCAAGCGATAGCATTATTAGCGTCAGTTATTCACAATATAGATTTTATGTCTTTTATACGCGAGATGACTTCATCTATCTGTGCGGTTTTATTTGGGAATTTTGTTTGCTATTAGCGTCCGAACACATTTTAGCCAACGAGCTAATGAAGACAAACAAGCTCGACCCCTTGGTTTATTCCGATCGAAATTCCCCTGCAGTAAAAATGACGTAGCATGGATTTTAAATGTATCTGGATTGACATTGAATTCAAGCTAAAAGCTTATTTTGTTCTTTGTAAAAAAAAAAAAAACATTGTGAAGAAATTGCTTAATGAGCAGGATAACCCATTTAAAAACAAAAAAAAAATTGCATCTGAGGCACCCAGATGGGAGTTTCATGCATTTCGATGTAACGCTCAGATACAAGGGACGGAAAGAGGAGGAGAGGGTTGGAAAAGATGTTAGGGTCTCGTTCCTTTGCAATCCCCTTTGTTTTCCCATCCTTGGATAGTAAAAACAGTCAGGTTCCACCTGAAATTCCCGCCTTTGGACAAAAAAAAAAAAAAAAAAAAAAAAAAAAAAAAAAAGCCGAAATACACTTGCGTCCCTGCATGGATATCACTGTGGGGGTGGGAAAAATTGAAAGGCTGCAAATTCCTGGGACAGAAAAAAGTGACAGGGGAAGAGGGAGGTCTTTTGAGCCACTTGTGGCCTTCACAACCCCGGCGCACAAATCATAGAGGGACGTGGCAATCGGAGTGACAGATTAACAATGCTGCTGTTTTGCACTCCCCTGTGAACGGACCCATCCGTCACAAGAGGCCAGATTAATTCAATTCATCAGCTCTTTGTCTCCTCAGGGCCCTGGGGGGGGGGGGGGGGTGGGGGTTAGCCCAAGCGGCGTGAAATGTTGACTTGCGACAAAGTGATCTTAACCCCAAAACAGGTGGAAGGGGGTTGACGCAGGAGTCCGGCCCCCTAGTGGCCATCCGAGGAACTGCAGGGTTCATCTACATTTCGCAGGAAATTCATCTAAAGTTAGTATTCACGTATACAAAGAAATGCATTACTTAACTTTATTGAAATTCTTTCGCGCCCCCCCCCCCCCCCCAACTACTTCCTTCCCCCCCCCTCCCACCAGCTAGGAGACATTTTTGAATGCTCATTCAGTCACTCCTGCGAAGAAGAAGACCTCAGATGTTTGATTTCGGTTACGAAGATGACCTTTCAAAGCTTGGGACTGAAAATGCAATTTAAGTAGTAAACGGTGTGAAACCGTGGCACAAACATCCCGTGTCAAGATTTCATTAAGTAGCACCCAAAAAAAAAAATTAAGAGCTCGTGGCTGACTAGAGAACCTAAAAGTCCTCTGGATGCATAAAAAGCTGACAAGGAAACCATGCAGGTGAGAAGAACTCTTTAAAAAAAAAAAAAAAAAAAAAACTGATGCAAGTCAATTGATTTCTCACCGCTGAAATTCATGGCGACACATAACACTCCTCCAATGCATAAAGAACCTTCACCGTCAGATCGCTAAAATCTTCAGATCTGCAGCAGGGAGCCACCAAAAGGGTGCTATTAAAGACGTTTAATATTCCAGAGCTTGTGTCATTTGTACAGGAAAGGGGGATTCTAGAAGGCCACACCATGTTGTCTGCACGTGAACCAATGGAAAACCCCCATGACTTCCATTTCCCCCGGGTCACGTGACCTCGGCGTGCACAGAAACCATCAAAACGCAGCTCATCGACGGATTAAGGAGACACTTGAGCTGTAAAATCTTTGCTTGTACTTTAATGGAGAGCGGCCGACGCCCGAAAAGCGGCGCCGCGAGAGGACTTAGCTTTAGTTTCCACCCCTCAGTAGCTGAGCAGCCTCTCCTTCTGGCGCTGGTAGTGGATCCGGCCTCCTCGCCACACACACAGGTAGTAGGCCACGCCTACGGAGCCCAGGACGGACGCCAGCAGCACGCCGACGACCAGGACCATCGTCCACACGGCGACGCTCCCGGCTTCGTCCACGCCACCTTCCTCAGCTGGAAGACAGCGACGTTTGAGGGACACACAAAAAAAAAAAAAAAAAAAAAAGTGCAAGAGGACGACCGCTCACCAGTTGTGATCCTGTCTAGATGTTCCTCCACAGTGACCTGCACGTCCTCCTGCAGAAGAAGCGGAAGGTTGCTGGTCGCCGCTGCCGTCGTCTTCTTGCTTCTTACGGAGTCAACCACGGGCGGGATCTCCGGCTCGTACACCTCCTCCAGCAGGAAGGTCTCCTCCAGGTCGTACGGCGGGGGCTCGGTGAGGAACCAGCGGGCGAGGCCGTCCGGAAGGTCTGCAAACGACGGCATGGTTTCAGGGTTAGAAGGATTCACATGAGGAGAGAGTTGGAATAGCCGATATCGGAGCCAAATAGCCGATATCGGATAAATACTAGTGATTACAGCGATGCTTTCTACGGTGCTGCTCTTGTATGGTTTGCTGTCAGTTATTTGCCTTTTTTTTTTTCCCCCCATTTTTGCAATTTTTTCCCCAATTGCATGTAAAAAAAAAAGGGGGATTTTTGCTGTTTATAAATTGCCGTGTAGTTGTTTTGAACACAATTGAATTTTAATTTAAAAAAAAAACAAAAAAAAAAAAAAATCTCAGCTTGCCAGTGATAACGTTTGTGCAGATTTTGTTTGCAAATAGTTTGGTAAAATTGGCAAAAAAAAAAAAAAAAAAAAAAAAAAGCCTAAAATGAAGCCATAATCAACCAAAAGGAAATGCAGAAAATCATCCAATGAGCATTAAACTCAAATTGTCAGTAGATATTTTTCTAAGTCGGCTGTATGAAATTGACAATCCAAAAAATAAAAAATAAAATAAAAATGCCGTGCTGCACCCCAGAAAGCTGTCCTCTTACCCGCCTGGCTGGTGGTCGTGGCCAGGAGGACCAAACACGCAAACCCGAGAGCAAACATGACAGAGCGAAGTGCAGCAGCGTCCGCCGGGCCTCTTATGCTGCCTCTTCGTCTGGAGAACGCGCCTCAGCTGGGGCTTCAATCAGGACCAACGGACGTCCGTCCCTCTCCTCTGCTTCCGAGGCGGGAGGGAAAAGAAAAAACAAACAAAACACACCGCAGAGAATCGACAATATATAGATTTATTTGGCTACAGGTTTCTCTTATGTCATTCTCTCTCCAGTGTTTCAAAGTCGCCGCAGGAGGACGACGGGTTCCGGATCTCCCGACTCTTGTTTCACATTCGAAATCACAGCTAGTGGCGTTTCAGGGGTTGCACAACACTGAAATGTTACGGATGGGTAGGAAAATATCCGATAATACCTTTTTTTTTTTCACGCCGGTCATTTGTTTTTCTGTATTTCCTACAATACAAGCCGATTTTTGCTAAAACAGGTCGAAGTGAGACGTGATAAACAGTGTTTTCCCATGTAGCTGCTGGTGACGGCGACCCCCGCCGCTATTTTCCCTTTTTTCTTCAGACGCCGCTTTTTTTTTCTGTTGCATAGTTTTCTGAGACGACGGCTCTGCAATAACAGGTGTTTATCTGGGATTCCTTCACCGTTTCCTGCGCGGGCGCCGCACCGAGGCCGGTAGAACGTAAGGTGCTTGTACGAGATGGAAGAACACGGGAACGGTAAGAACCCGTCGGGTTATTTAATCAGCTCATAATATCCAAAATAACTTTGTGCCTGTCAAAAGTCTGACGCTACCAGACGGGAGGTTTGAACACCGGGGCGTTCCGAGAATGAACTGATAATGCCGATTCACGTCACCGTCTTTTAAAGCATCTTAAATGCCAATTGTTTTGTAAACGTGCGACGTTTTATTTTTACTCCCAGGTGTAGGGTTCAAAAATTCACAGCCCCCCCCGCCTTCGATTTGTGCTGGAGAAGGTAATTGGCGGAGGTGTGATATTAAATGGAGGAACATGAAAAAAAAAAACAAAAAAACCCTAATGTACAAATGATGTCCATCCAGCTGTAATTCTGGGATCAGAAATCGGTCACGGATCGCCGAAGGTCACCTCGGCCTGGTGTTAAAACCTGGTTTGGGACATTTCCCCCGTACATTATGTGGACGATCTGTTCCCGGCGCGAGCGTTTAATGGCGGTGAGGTGAAACGCTCGGGGAAAGCGTGTGGGAGTTTTTTCGGACGAGCAAAGAAAAGAAAGCTATTAAAAAGGGGCGTCGGTGAAAACACGCTCTCTGGACAGTCATTACAGTACCGCTGAAAAATGGCTGACGGGCGCAGAGGGTTTGGGTTCCACCGTGGCGACCCTGGAGGCGTTGGCCGTTTTCACAATCAGCTTCACAATGTTTCCCTGCCGAAGGAAAGAACTGAGACGAGGTAGATCTCAGAGTCGTTTTCCGTCCGGAGACGCCCCAGTAGCTCTGAGAGGCTACTCATGCGAAATAAAAATAAAAAAAAAAGAAGAGGGGAGCGGGGCGACTCCACACAATTCCAGATTGCACTTCTCAGCGAGGATTTTTCTAATTGGGAAATAAAAATAATGTAGCAGTAAAGTCCCTTTTCTTTTCATTTTGGTGAGGATCGGCGTGATCTTGCGCCGCGAAACCGTTCTTCGGTGGCTCATCCACGGGGTTTGTTGACTGGTTTGTTTCTTTTCCCCCCGCTGGTGAAGACGGATCCCTCCGTCAGTCGTGCTTCTCTCCATCTCCGTAGATCTTCCGGAGGCTGGAGTCCAGCAGGAAATCCACCGACCTGCACAAAAGCGGACACAAAGTATAGTTTGGTATGAATAATAGTAAAGTGTAGCGTCATTCCCGGACTATAAGCCGCCACTTTAAACACTGCGGCTTAAACAACGATGCGGCTAATTTGTTTTTTTGGGCTGGCGAGGAGTTTCACGCCGCCGAATTATTTAGCCTCATTACATCAGACTGTTTAAATTACCGTGATATTCTAAAGGAGGAAGACTGAGATACCTGTCAGCTGGAGCAGGACAAAGCGGAGGTAGAAAATGGATGGATGTGTGATATTTATTATAAATCTTTTTTAGTTGTTCGTAAAAAAAAAAAAAAAGCATTTCCACGATGTATTTGTAGATCTTACTGGTATGTCTTTAATTAAAAGTTTAAAAAAAATGTTTTTGTGTAACTATCTCATGCTCCAACGTGGACACCTGAGGCTTGTAGACAAGTTAATATACCGTATATGTACACTTATATTTATTTTGTGATTTTGAGCTGGTGTTGCTTATATTAAGATGTGCTCGATATTCCGGAAATTATGTTAGCATATATTCAATATTTTCGTTTTTTTTTTTTTTTTAAACATCTCTTCAGCATACAGTATGTTTTTTCCTCTCATCAGAGAAGTGTTTTTTTTTTTCCCCGGCACGTTGCGCGAGGCTTACCCAAGTAGGCTTACTAACTAGTTTAAAACTGCGCGGGCTGGGTGAATGTAGCACTTAGCTGCCTGCGTGTATTTTGCAAGTATAGCTCACGCCGCTTACGGCGTGTGGGCAGCCAAACCCTTAAAATCAAATCTTGCGTAATCTGCACTTTACATAATCCACGGCGAGCGCTTCTGCCAACCTGTCAATGGGAGTGATGATGAAGGGGATGGTGGAGAGGCCGATGGCGGTGGTGGTCCACTTGCGCACCGGCAGCGGCCACCTGGTGGTCCTGCCTAGCAGGTGGAGGGACGCGGCGCACACTCGGTTTATGGTGAACCCCGGGATGATGACGGAGGCGAGCGCCTGCCACACGAAAGTGTCCACGACTGCCGCCGCCACCCGCGTGGTCCTGCCGGGGTTGTCTCCATGTGCCTGGAGGGGGAAAAAAAAAACGAAAAATAACCGGTTATCTTCTGCAGGTGATTTTCCAGCCGGCGGAACGCGACGGGCGACGCCTCACCACGGCGGCTTTCTTCCCTTTGTCCACGGCGTCGGCGGTGACGTAAGCGGTGGCCACGGCGTAGCTGCCCCACACCAGGCTCACGGGCACCAGGGCGCGGAAAGCCTCTCCCACCTCATTGGCATAGCCTGCACGTGCACGGACATGAATTCAGCCTCGTGGAGTAACCATCGAAAAACAGTCCGCCCTCGATTCTGTCGAACCGGATTTCCATTTTGTGCTCCGAGATCAACTGTTTTTGTACTTGTGACGAATCCTTGATGTAAGAGGTGCGCTGAGAATACTGATATTTCCAGAAAATACATCATGTGAGAGGCCTCAAGTGCATTTTTCATTCATTATCTATTCGGCTTATTCTGTGCTCAGGGTCGAGGGAGGGGGTGGAAGCTATCCGAGCTGACATGAGGCGAGAGGCGGGTTCACCCTGGACCGCAAGGATACAATTATTCACTCTCTCATTCAGAGATCATGTAGAAATACAACCCCTTTTTGAACCACTTTGTCCCTTTTATTTTGTGGAACGTAAATCCCGGCATGTAAACCGCTACTTTTTTCCCACGTGCTTTGAGAACTTCGGCTTTTACAACGATGCGGCTAATTTATGGATTTTTATTGGGTATTTACGGTAGCTTCTGGACTTCCGAAGAGGTTACAGCTGACAAATGAAACCGTTCCGGCAAAACCACGCGCATTTACGATAATCCGTGAAAGACGCACGCAAATGCATTTGATGCGGCTTTCAAACTGAAAACGAGCATTCTGGCTGTCGAAGAAGGAAATAGAGCTGCCGCACCGAAGTTCGGCATCTGTTCTGAAAAGAAGCATTTGCGTTATGTTCCGGTAGTTGTAGATGTTAAATCTTTCTTGTAACATCTTGCTGCATTAATATCTCATGTTTCAACGGCGACGAGCGCAGCCGATTTATGTACAATATCTTTTTTCTTATAAAAATCGGTAGGTGCGCAACGTAATTTGCACTATTTGAATACATCTGTTTGGTTTTCCTTGAGTGTCGAATATATTATTATTCACTCTGTCAACCATTCACTCCCTTTTCCACACACCATATCGAGGCATTAAACCAGGGATGGGCAAACTACGGCCCGTGGGCCACATCCGGCCCGTTGGTCTTTTTAACATGGCCCGCAATCTATACTTGATGTGAATGATTGAGTGATTGGATCAATGAATGTGGGAGCTCAAACAGGAGATTATTTCATTTTTGGAGCTACTTGAGAATTTTCCTGAGCTGAATGACACAGATTGGCTTTGCGATTTAGCCTTTACTGTGGTCATACTGACACACATGAATCAGCTGGACGTGAAGCTACGAGGGAAAAACCAGTTTGTGCTTGAAATCCAAGCAAAGGTCAGAGCCTTAAAACCAAGCTGTTTTTTATTTTCAAAGCAAATGTCAGACAAGTCTAATATATACTGTTAATAAATGCGTTTTTTTTTTTTTTTTTTTTTTTTTATATGTATCTTATCTTGTGGTGACCCGGCCCGTCTGTCAAATTTTAAAAGTCAATGCGGCCCCTGAGCCAAAAAGTTTGCCCACCTCTGCATTAAACCGTTCACCCTCTCACTAAACACATTTGGAGAATTTGCACTGAACCTCATGCATGTTTTTGGACGTGTGGGACGAACACGCAGACATATGAAGAACATGGAGACTCCACACAGAGAAGCCCCGTGATGGGATCCAATCAGGGACCTTTTTGCTGCGAGGCCGAAATAAAAACACTATAAAAACACAGCTTTTGGTTAATTTCTATGAGACAGGACATTTGTTTGTTCCTCTTTTCTGACGTCTGTTCTCCGTGCATCGACGTGAAATGAAACACACCCGTGAAAACACGAGTGAGACTGTGAGTCACAGAGGCCGGTGTTACAATCTGGGTCAGGAGCCCAGTGAGAAAAAAAATAAAAATACCCTGCTTCGTTACGCAATTCCTCCGCAAACAGCACGGTTTCAACAGTTTGCGTTCTAAGCGTGTCCCTTTGCCACGCACATTTGACACCGCAACCATTTAATGGGTCGTTTCACGCGGTCAGGAACACGTGAGACACTTTGAGGTAAACAATAACAATATCGACGCTTTTGGGGGGGGGATAAAAAAAAGGTATCTTTTCCAGTGTTTCATGAGGAAACACAGGCTTTCCACGCAATGGTTGGACCAGAGGGGACACGTTTACACGAGAGACACTGAAAGTAAACTAATTTTGGAGTTTGTGCTGCTAAACGGGCATGAAGCGATAGTCGGGGTGTTTATAGGCTGTTAGGGGCTTAAATAAACATACTTCTGCAAACAAAGCGGTGAACGGACATGAAATTATCCCCACTTTAGACCCATTTGAAGTCATTTTATCAGCAGCCCCTTTTCTGACCAGATGTCGCTTCGACACTGAGTGCGTGTGTGTGTGATTGTGTGTGTGTGTGGGTGGGTGTATGTGTCATTGAGGAAAATGGCGGTTCAGACTGTCTAGAAAACAAACCGCAGAGGTGGTTTGGAGCTATTTGGCAGGCTTGTACTTTGTCTCGACCACGTTGATGCACGCTGAGAGTTGGACGCCGTGGCCTTGGGGTCAAACTGAAGCCTGTCCTCTATTGAGGATAATCATAATAACACTTTTAAACAAGATATTCATGAAGAGTTACCTTAAATTCCGGCATACAAGCCGCTACTTTTTCACACGCTTTGACAACTGCGGCTTTTACAACGGTATGGATTTTTAGCGGGTTATTACGGTAGCGTCTTTCCGCCCACCCCGTCACAATGGACAAATGAAAGCTTTTCGGTAAACCCGCTCGCATTTACGATAATTCTTCAGATCAGCCATTTTGTGCTTTTTGCACACACACCCCTCGTGAAAAAGACGCGCAGAAATGCATTTGGTGCGGCTTTCAATTTGAAAGCGCTCAGTCTGGCTGTGGAAGAAGGAAACAGAGCAGCTACACTCAAAAGTTCGGCATCTGTTCTGGAAAAAAAAAAAAAAAGCATTTGCATTATGTCATTTATTTAATCAAAAGTTTTCAAAAAAATCTTTCCTGCGTTGATATCTCATGTTTCAACTGGGACACCTGTGACTCATTTATGTACTTATTTTTTCTTTTAAAAATTAGTAGGTGCTGCCTATATAGAGATGCGCTTTATAGGGGAAAAACTTTATAGAGGAAAAACTCAGATCATAAACTCAGAATCAGCAATTTCCTTCGGGATTAATAAAGTTGTTCTTATTCTTATTGTTATAGTCCAGAATCAGCAGAACAGCAATTAATATAAATTATTGCTATTATTCATGAAATCATTATCTATACCTGTCCATTACAAACCCTCTCATTCACACATCTGGACAATCTAGGGTCTTCAATGAATCTCCTGCATGTTCCAGAACTGTGGGAGGAACCTGAGGAACCTGAGGAACCCCAGGCAAACACGGGAAGAACATGGAAACTGCAAACACAAAGGGAATCCAAACGGGGACCTTCATTCTGTTGAAGCGGCAGCGCTAACTCTGCGCCACTTTTTTTTTTTTGTTATTGTTATCACCGTCATGACAAGTACAAAATTTGAACTGCATCAACACAAAGACATTTTTAATGTTTCAGGAAAAACTCAGATCATAAATAAAAAGCTGATGATTGAAAATGGCGAGCGGGTTGATTTAGAGCTTCCCTCCACCGCGCAAAGTATTTGAAATGTTGAATCATCCCGCTAATAACCCTGTAAGTTCGCGTGCGACGGAGGATAAATGATGTGTACGAAAAAGACTCGTGGAGACAAATGAGTTGCCGGAGTAAAATGCCTTTTCCCACAGAGGTCGTCCCTGACAGAGGCTGAAGGCACGGCTGTAAATAACACGTTTTGAAAAAAGGGCCGATATCCACTTGGCCGATCCTTCACATTTTTCTACCGGCTGAATATCTGCCAACACAACGGTGACAACTTTAAAGAGTTATAGCTCTATTATTATGGCGCTCTTTTAAAAAAAAAAAAAAAAAAAACCTATGATACTTCAGACGGCCATGATATTACGGGTTGTAAGCGGTAGAAGCGAAAGCGATGCAAAATTTCACTTTGCCTTTTTTTCGAGGTTTCCAGAAGCCTGGAACTCATAATAAAACAAAATATTAGAAATGTTGAAAAAGGGCCAATGTTGGATCGCTCCATATTGTGTGATATATGGGGGCGGCCGGCTTTCATTTTTAAACAACGCCTTCAAAATCACTGTGATGATACACTTGAGTGTGTCAACATAAAAAAAATAATAATAATAAAAGACAAATCAAACAATCCTTATCAGATTTATAAGTCTACCAGATTACTTGAGTGCACTGTCTGATACCGTATCAGATAATGTGGCAGCGTTTATCAGATTTAACAGCACCTTGACTGTGCGCCCTATCATCCAGCAGGTACGGTGTATTTGGCTTAATCTCATTTGTTGTTTGTTTTATTTAATCACTTTTCATTAATCAACGCATGTGCAGAATATATAAACCCTGTTATATTTGGCGTAAAAATCTGACTGATGTGGCGGATAAGTGATTAACCCCGGGGTAACTGCGGCTTCTCGGCACTTCTCGCTGGGATTTTAAAATGAGGTTAGAATGTAAATAACGGAGTGAAATGTCTGTGTCAGGTCGAGAACCTCCTACTTTAATTTTGTAACGCGAAGCCACGGTTGCTAATGCAGCGTCACTAAAGTGCACATGAACGCGTGGTGTCAAGTTGCAGAGTTATCCTCTTTATCGTTTTCTCTCAATGACTGCTGTGCACTTGTAATACACATCGCTCTGTCTATGATGCAGCCATTATCTCTTCGCTGTGCGCGAACACGGGAAGCGGGAGTGTGAGTCATTTCGGCTTTCCGACCACACAGTCGTTTCTAGTCTATGACAGCGAGTCCTTGAAATGCAAGCTGTTTGAAGATCCCCCCCCCCCCCCCCCCATCGTAGTCAAACACCCAGAGACGGCTGTTCCACTTCACCGTCTGTGCTTTTCAGCAGCCGAGGGACGACAGCTGCCCGCCGACGCGTTCTGTTGTGCACAACTGTCGATCGATAACGTTCGATGGAAATGAGCGTGGATGTTTAAGCTACACACCGGGATAGATGAGACTATCTTTCGGAAAAGGAGTCAGCTAATGATAAAATAACTCAAGCCGGAGTCACATACAGGCAGCGGACCAAACGCTTTCAGGTTAACACTGTTCGCAACGGGCGTCGTGTTTGAAAAGCTGCACCTTCACGGGAAAGTGAAGCGATAAGTAAACACGAATGAAGGTTTGTCAAGGGTTAAATATGATTTTTTTTTTTTTTTTTTTTTTAAATGTTGAGTAGCACAGGCAAACATTCCTGCTCTCTCACTGGCCTCTGTTGAGCTACTTACCAGGGGTGTGACAGGACAGCAGGCTATCTTTATTGATTTTATGATAGTAATCAGCTGTATTCACTGCAATGTTGCACTGCCACACGTACAAACAGTTGCATTTTCCACAACACCATCGACAGGCCAAAAGCACTATTCTTATCATACTTATTCTCTATTTTGGCACAATCATTTCCCCTCAAAGTGTCGTGTCTATATCCTGTTGATTTACTGAATCAAATGGAAATAACACCGTGAAGGACTTTGATATCTGCAGACTGAGTATCTGCGAGTGTCCAATATATAATCAAGAGTAAGAATAAATTGTGTGAAACCTGCGATTTAGCCCCCGCGGTTTGCTGACCGTGCTTCGCAAACAACAATCAGCTGCGACTGAGTGGTGATCCTGTTACTCTCTGGTGAGATTCTGCCAAGGCGCCGTTAAGCCCGCCGCGCGTCGGCAGCAAAACTCTTATGCTGAATAAAATGTCAAAATCAGTGAGATACATACAGGAGGAGGAGTGTACACTCCCCCGACAGATGCTGCAGCTTCAGCGACATTAAAAACAAAACATCCCGCTCTGCTCGCTGCTGTGATAATCCAGACAGCAACATTTCAATTGAAGTCTAATCTTTCTTACATAATCCCCATTTTCCAAATGGAGATTATGCATTGCACTGTGTAATCTAATACAAGGAATTTCATTTGGCTCGGTACAATTTGTACAAACAACTGTAACGTTTTAAGACGAGATAGTATTTGTGTGGGTAATAACTGTGCAACGATGGTGTCTGAACGTAAAGTAGTTAGATATCCATAGATTTGTTTTATACATTCATATCTTTAGAAATTGGCAGCGCCCTGACATTATCTACTTGAAAATTGTGACGCATCCAGAGAGACAGATAGAAAGGAATTTTTTAGTAACAGGTTTAATGTTTACATTTTCAAAAACTATGTGTGCAAAGACAATATTCATTCATTAACTCATTCATCATTTATATCACTAATCATGCACTCGGGGTAAAGAACATAAAAACATGCGAAGCCCCCTCTCATTCTTGTGGACAGACAAGCATTCACTCTCATTCACGTGTCATTAAGTGAATACAAACATTCACACTCGCCATACAAAGACAAATTCTCACGTTCATGTCCTATAAACATGCAACCATTCACTCGCCCTGTAGACACACAACTATTTACTCTTTCACTCACACACCATGCAGAGACATACTACAATTCACCTCCCTGGGCAATTAAGGGTCTTCAGTGAACCTCCTGCATGTTTTTGGACTGTGAGAGGAACCCAGAGAACCTGAAGGAACCCCACCAAGACACGGGGACATTCCACGCAAAGACCCCCCGTAAGAAGCCAACCAGGGAGGCAGAGGCGCTAACCGCTAAGCCACAATTCTCATATTTCATTTTAAAATAAGATTGCAAATTGTTTCTTTGAGTGACTGTAACCCCACATTGTCATCCGACCTACATTTTAAGAGATGAACACTTACATCAACTGAAAATGGAAAATAAAATCTTAAAGTGGTAGAGATTACAGGTAAACAGGTGGTAATCATTACAACTAGGACTTCACAACAACAACAATAACATATGATACATGGTTGTTTTACGAGTTTAGTTCAGCATCTATTAGTCCATCGATGCATCATACTCATCTAGAAGTGAGGAAATGATTGTAAAAAATAGGATTTAATGATCCAGAAACCCCATCTGGAGCATTGCACCTCTACACCCTGACTTATGGGCACTGAAGGAAGGTCACCTCACCGGGTGCCAGCGCAGACTAATGTAGGTGAGGGGTGCTGCAGCCAGGACGCCCTTCGGACCCCCTTTCGGTGGTTGTCCCTGCCCTGCCCTCCGACGGGGGAGGCAACCCCGTTGGATCTGTTCCTCCTGCACCCGGTGTCTGTGCCGAGCCTGCGGGCGTTTCGTTTGCATGACTCACCGCTCCGACCTGCATTACAACTTCTACTACAACTCCACTACCTGGGCGTCCTAGGAGTTCACCGGATACTGCGCAACCTAGGCGGGCGGTTCGCATGGAGTGCTACTACGTGTCGTTTTACGCGCACGGCTCCATGGTAGACTTTGACCGTGTTTGTGTTTCACCTCCAAGGCGGATATAGTGTCCTCTAAACGCCACATTTGCTATAAATAGAGCTTTCCCACAAGCTAACCGGCTAGGGTGCTAGCTCTTAGCTAGCTAGCTCGCTAACTAGCTTAGAGCTTCAGGGTCAAGCCGTGTGTCTTCCGCTGTTTTTACCGCTCGGGTTTTCCACGGAAAAAAGAAAAACGGGTAAGGGAAATAAAATAATGACGTACCAAGGAACCGGACCCAAGTGTCGCGGTAAATGTCGACCGTTTTGGTAGGTTTTTCTTCGGTTGAATCCATGGCTTCACCCCTTTTCCGTCTCCGGCTTCACTCCATCCCCGTGAGAGCGGACCGTCACAGGGAGCTGGAGGTGGGCGTGATATTAGCGACAGCATCCCGCTGCCTGCAGGAGCGCCGCTTGGCCACTAGGGGGCAGCAAACACAATTATTAAGTCAGATTTCATAAATATGGCGATAAATGATAAATTATTTCATATACTTTTTAGATTAGGGGTGTCAAACTTGATTTAACAGTATAAATGTAACCAAATGTGATATCAAATATAAATGTTACTACTCCTTAATGTTAAATTATTCAATTAGATTCAATAACAATTAAAATCAAATTGCAATTAAATACCTGAATTTATTCAAATCCAAAATGATACACATGCATTTGCATAGATGTAAAAAAATACTATGTTTAACATAAATCCTTTTATATTGTCAGGTTATATTGCTGTTATTCTGTTGTCTATTCTTATCCTTGTTATTGTTGTTCATTCTACTGTCTATTTGTATACTGTCTTTGTGGATGTCTTTTATTATCTTTTCATTAACAATTTATATTTATACCCATATTGATTGATACTGTATATGCTACACTGCTGTGACAAAAGAATTTGGGGCTCAATAAAGTATATCTTAATCTTAAGAAACCCACATTACTCCATTAATCAGTAAACAAACTATCCAAGTGAATTAAGAAAAACATCATGCAACACTAGTTATGATATTAGCTTTGTTCAAAACCATCAACTTCTCTCTTCCTGATCCTTTAGGAATCACATGTTTTTCTCAATTCCACATGTTGAAAATGGCATTGACGAGGATACATTGCGATCTAATGGCGGCGCGCCATCACTTTGCAGATAACATGATCAGCATGAATGTGGGGAATGTAATTTATGGTCAATGCACACGTTTGACTTATTTATTTTAAGACAATCAGACTTTTTGAGATGTTTTCACAGGCCACATAAAATGCCATGGCCAGCCACATTTGGCCCGCAGGCCTTGAGTTTCGCACGTGTTTTACACATAGATCAGGTCTGGACCACACTCTTTAAAATGATGCACAGAAACACAATGGCAAGGTGACAATGGCAATGCAGAAAGCTCTGATGATCCCATCTAGGTGGGTGGCTTTCTGCCTCGACTGGAAAAAGAGAGAGAAAAAATGAAGATAGGAGGCAAGAGTTTGATAGAGGCACAAATGATCCCATGTTAGTAACAACTGTAGTGCTAATAGTTCAATGGTATTCACTGAAATGATACAATGATAACTATAATGTTCATAAAAGAAATAACATTGGTGGGTGCTTGGCAAGACACTGCAGTAACGCCCCTGGAAACCTGGGAAATGAGAGCCCAGGGACTCAATAAAGTATATGAGGTTATCATCATGCGTTGATGAAGGAATGTGAGTGCAGACAGGATAGGAGGAGTGGGAGGAATTATCAAGATTATGGCTGCAAAACTAGGGGCTAACCTCGAGCTCATTATGAGCTTTCTCAGAAAGAGAGGTTTCAAGCCTGTTCTTAAAGAGAGAGAGGGTGTACTTGGAAGGTGGCTCTGAAACTGAATGATCCAGCTCTCCAAATCCTCTTTTAGAGACTCCAGGGATCGTAAGTAGCCTTGAGTTCAGAGTGGAGGGGATTGAAGGTTCCAGGGTTTAGCCTGTTGATGGACTGGACGTTACATGACTTCAATGCTTTCGAAATGGTGTAGACATCTGCCTGCTCCTTTTTGAACATGCTCAGAGAAGGACATGGATGTTTGCACATGTTTGACATAAACTACAAATGAATCTAATATACCCTACTGGCGTGAAGAAGTTCAGGGGTTCAGAGGCATTGCAGAGGCGCTACCTATGATTGCTGTTCTTTTTTTAAACATAAACACTTTTACACTTGTGCCTATTTTTCGTATGACATTTGTTTGTTTTTGTTTCTTTGCTAATACATTGTGACACTTGAAAAATTTCCCTTGCCTTTGTCAAAACCTGTTCACTCCATGGGTCACTGCACTCATCTTGGGGGGGGGGAGACAAATAATGATGTTTGAAGTAAATTATATTAATCCATTCGGTACATTCAATATGCAATAAAAAGTGTTAGGGGATAGTAATGAAGAGTAGTACCGGTACATTAATCTGAGTAAAGCTGGGTTTTTATTCTATCAAGCCTTTCTCTTAAGAACTGTAGATGTACTAACCAAATAAAATAAATAGGTATACATATACCTATTTATTTACATATATTTACATATATATATTTATATATGTACCTATTTATTTGTTTGTTTTGTTTTGTTTTGGAATTCTTTGCATTATAGATAGATAGATAGATAGATAGATAGATAGATAGATAGATAGATAGATAGATAGATAGATAGATAGATAGATAGATAGATAGATTCCAAAACAAAAAAAACAAAAGAAATAAATAGGTATATATATATTTAAATCAATAGGTAGATATAAATAGATATAAATAGACAAATAGGTATTATATATGTAGAGATATATATATAGAGAGAGAGATAATACCTACATGTTTGTTTTGCATTTCTTTGTTAAGTACATTTACAGTTCTTATTATACCAATCAATAGTTTCGACTATTTCTGCATCTGTCTCACTGTAGCTCCGGTAGCTCTGGGAATAACTACATTATATCCAATAGAAAAACGTAAATGCTGATCGACAGAAGGATAGACCAATGAAAATGAGGCATGTTGCTTGCGTCTGACCCAATAAGACGGTAAGTAAAAGGAAAAGTGGGTGGGGCTTAGCGGGAGGGATCGACCTATGATGGCCGTGGAAGGAAGCAGGAACCGACATTGCAGAGATTCTAAACCGCTATTCGGGATCTTTTTATGCGGATTATAATGGCTCTCAAAACACGCTGCACTCTGGTCGTCCTGGCTCTTGCCGCCAGCTGGTGTTTTGCCGACGACGACCACGAAATGGAGGAGTTCTTGAAACGGGAGTATTCCCTCTCCAAGCCATACCAAGGTAACTGCTCCACCCCCATTGACTGCTAATGTATGGGGCAGATTTTTCCAGAAAAGCGCCCTCATAGGTCCGGCCGGCTAATCGCGTTGTGGCTCATTGTACCTCAAATTTATATTTCTGCATCCTTCAGAGGAACCAATAAGCGGATTTATAACGTAAAAATAGACCCCGTTAAGTGAAATACACATAATTTAATATTTTCTCGTTGGTTTCACACATCAGAAAAAGCGTTTAAACACGGTGTTAGCAGGGAATTATCTTGATGCTACTTCCGCTGTCTTCTAGGTGTGGGGTCTTTAGGCTCCTCCCACTGGGAGCTGATGGGCGATGCCATGGTAACCACTGAACAGGTGCGACTCACACCTGACATGCAGAGCAGACAGGGGGCGGTATGGAGTCGCCTTGTGAGTCTTCTTCTTTCGGCTTTTCCCTTCAAGGGTCGCCACAGCGAATCAACTTTCTCCATCTAACCCTATTCTCCGTATCCTCCTCTCTCACACCAACTACCTTCATATCTTCTCTCAGTACATCCATAAATCTTCTCTTTATGGAGTCGCCTTCTCACAGCGAGGTCACTGGTTCAATCATTACATTAGCAGACGCTTTTATCCAAAGCGACTTACAAAAATTGCAATTCAATAACCGAAGATCCAAAGTACCAGTAGTTGTTATTCAGAAGTCACCACTCTACCAAATAGCCATCTCAAAACCGTATACAGTACATACATACATACATTCATTTCTTCCTTTTTTTTTTTTCTTTTGAGGGGGGAGGGCTATATGCGTTAAGTGGGGTAGTGCTTGGTGAGGAGGTACATTTTTAGCCCGCGGCGGAAGATGGGCAGTGACCCCGCTGTTCTGACCTTTTCCGGGAGTTCGTTCCACCACTGAGGAGCCAAGACCGAGAAGAGCCGCGACCGGTTGGATTGGCAGCCGGGGGCTCGAAGTGATGGGGTGGACGGTCGCCGAGAGGTGGCAGATCGGAGAGGACGGGTAGGGACATGTGGCTCGACCATATCCTGAAGATATGACGGGGCTTAGAAGGGGAGTTGTGTGGGAGAATTTGGGACGGTTGAATACCAGGCGGCTTTCTGAATAAGCTCCAGAGGCCTGATGGTCATTGCTGGGGCACCGGCAAGGAGGGAGTTGCGGTCGTCCAGACGAGAGATGACTGGAGCCCGGATGAGGATCAGCGCCGTATCCTCCATGAGGAATCTGCGAATCGTCCCGATGTTGTGAAGGAGGAATCTGCAGGAATGTGCAACTGCTGTGACCTTCGCTGAGAACGACAGTTGGTTGTCTAGGACCGCACCCAGGTGTCTCGCAGTTGTGGTCGGCCTTACCACAGTTTTGTCGATGGTGACGGCCGGGTCTCTGTGCGGACAACCTTTCCCCGGGAGAAAGAGCAGCTCAGTCTTGTCTAGGTTGAGCTTCAGATGGTTAGTTGTCATCCAATCTGAGATGTCGGACAGGCGAGCTGTGATTCGGGTTTCCCCCTGTGTGTGTGACGTAGGGAAGGACAGGATCGATCCCGACAGGCGACCTGATTTTGCATTCTGGGTTGTACAGTTTCCTCTCAAACACTAGGAGACACTAAATTGCCCATTTGTGTGTGAGAAAGTGTTTGCATGACTATATGATGTGAATGAGACAATCTCCAGACTTCAGGGTACGTGTCACAGATAATAAGACTTGTTGATCCCCTTAGGGGAAATTTGTTCGTCACAGCAGCGCAACAATAACAATACCAATGAATATAAATATAAATAGAGGAGATAATTAAAAGGAAGAAGACAATAACAAGGATAGGAACAGATAACAGAATGATAACAAGGATGAAAATACGCAGGACGAGAATGGAATGACAACAAGAAGGATAAAAATGAACAATAATGTATGAATGAATGAATGTACTACAATGAGA
This sequence comes from Fistularia commersonii, assembly GCF_037954325.1. Classification (NCBI taxonomy): domain Eukaryota; kingdom Metazoa; phylum Chordata; class Actinopteri; order Syngnathiformes; family Fistulariidae; genus Fistularia; species Fistularia commersonii. The sequence continues at coordinate 2,140,907 of NC_141292.1, forward strand.
ACATAAAACAATACTGTTGTAAAATAAGTGAGGTATTGTACAAAATATTTACTTGTCAAGAAGGGACAGCGACTAAAGAAGTGTAACATACAGCCTCGGGTTGATAAGTTTCTAACTTTCTCAGCCAGGGATATTTTTATAACCCATCTATCAATGGACTATAATGTTCTTTTTTATCTTTTTATATTCAGAAGTGTATGCTCTCCTGTCATTTATACAAAGCATATTATAATTGTGGTTAAGTATTGAGAGATAATTAAATTGTTTTGATCTGCAGGATGTTGACTCTGGGACCCAAAGTCATAACGTCAAACTACAACCAAATGAACTAGTTAGCCAGACTACAACTGAGAATTATATCTCGGTGAAAGTAATAATACACCGAAAGGAAATAATGTTTTGAAAATGTATGTAATGTTATGAGAATTAATTATGATGAGTATTTTTCATCTCAAACCTAACTAGATATTTTTTCATCCTCATGCCTGGTTTTATCCCGTCAGCGGGCAGCAGTCAGTTACATGTTACATATAATATACAATTATACTTTCAAATAAGTTTGATTCCAGCTCCGCTGTACCTTATGTTTCTTTTAAGCCCTGCCATCTGAAGGACTGGGAGATGCAGGTCCACTTTAAGATTCATGGTCAGGGGAAGAAGAACCTGAACGGCGACGGTCTGGCCATATGGTACACCAAGGAACGCATGCAGAAAGGTAAACGTTAGCGGATGCGACAATCACAACACGACTTAATGTTTCCTTTTGAAACAACATTAACGCGTTATACCTCCTTGTCACGTTGCTTCCAGGTCCCGTTTTTGGAAATATGGACAACTTCACCGGCTTGGGTGTTTTCGTGGACACCTACCCCAACGAGGAGAAACAAATAGAGGTACGCCGCTCGCATGTACTCCATATGTACCGTGGAACCTCGACGTACGAGCGCATCAACCCACGCGTTTTCCAAGATACGAGTCGTGGCTCGGGTCGTATTTGATTTGTGATACGATCAGATCTGAGGTTACGTGTTGAGGACCAGTCCATGAAGAGATGGCGAAGTTGTTGTACGTGAGATACGGCGACGGAGAGAAAGCGGGAGACATTTACGGGGATTCGGTGCAGCAGAATGTTGACGGACGAGGTGTTGGAAGAGTCACTCCAAGCCGGTTGGGGGTGATTTAATCGTTTTAAAGAGGAGCGGCATTCACTCCGTCCATAAATGAAGTTTAGCCATAAAGTGTCGCAAACACATTGTAGCATTAGATGTGTAGCCAGTAAGTTAAGCTCAGCGAGGGAGCACCAAATGAAAAACTCCCCCAACCTCCGCTGCCGATCTTCAAGGTAAATACACTTAGTACAACCGGCTTATTTATCGACAATCTCAAAGTATTATTTATCTGTCATTTCAAAAGTGAATTTTCAATAATGTTACAAAGACGGGGGGGGGGGGGCTGGAACGGCCTTTCACTTCATTTTAATGGGGAAATTTAATTCTATATCCTAGCAAATGAAGTTACGAGCTCGCTCACGGGAGCGTTGAAACTCGTAAGTCAAGGTATTACTGTGTAAGATAAGTGCGACCTACTTTTTGCAAATATACCCGATGTGTAAAGAGGCTGTCTCTGTGTCCTTTTTGTGAATTCCTCCGGAGACAGGCGCAAAAGAAGAGGTACACTTCTCGCACACAGGTAACCCTCTTCAACACACACCAACACACTCAATACCTAGCAGTCGTATTTCCCTGACCTTGAGATGCCCTTAAAATATCTGAATATCAACAGATGTGAAGGCTCTGCATGTTGACATCACGGTTAAAGCAAAAAACATGATTATCTGGAAAAAAAAGAAGAATTCTGGCGGTCACGGTAAGGAATTTACCAATCGATCTTTTTTTTTTTTTTTTCCCCCCTTCTCCTTATTTTTAACCACAAGAGGATCTTCCCCTTCGTTCTGGCCATGGTGGGGAACGGCAGCCTCAGCTACGACCACGAGCGTGACGGCCGGCCCACCGAGCTGGGCGGCTGCAACGCCATGGTGCGCAATCTGAAGCACGACACCTTCATCTTCATCCGATACGTCCGCCGCAGACTGACGGTGAGGGACTGCCTCTTCATTCCCCTCCGAAACTCCCAACCGCTGGCGGTTCAGTCTCCCGTCTCGCTAAGGAGTCAGATATTTCCCGTTGACAGGGAGCGAAAACAGAGCCGAGGGAGAGCGAGCGTCGGTCGTTGACGGAGGAATAAATCACAATCAGAGGGAAACGTTCGCTGACGGGTTATTTCAGCGTGAAGATGATGCTGTCCATCAATGTCGGGCCGGCGGCGTCCACCGCCCCCGTGTGGCCGTTTTGCAAAACGGCCTTAACAACAAAACCGCCGGCAGACAGAATACCTGCGCTGCGACGCCAGGAGGAAGTGACACGAGACGGATGCGCACAAAACGGAAACCATGCGCGACCTGCTCTGCGCGGCGGAAGTCTAACAGCGCCGCTCCGTATCGACTTTGACCCCATTGTTTACGATTTCCTCATAAAGAAATGAATTAAACTTATGACCCCCCCTTCAGGTGATGATAGACATCGACGGGCAGCACGAGTGGAGAGATTGCCTGGACATACCAGGGGTTCGACTGCCGCAGGGATTTTATTTTGGAGCGTCTGCAATCACGGGTGACCTCTCAGGTAAATTATCCTCCGGCCCCGACGGGTGGAAGCTAACACGCTATCTGTTCCATCAAAACCCCTCCCTTGAAAACCTCGGTGCCTTCTTTTTATAACGGCGATCGTTAATTTACACATTCCTTTTGAATTTTTTTTTTTGAGCAGAGAATTCTTTGAGCTGCTGACACAAGGAGTAATCACACAATGGGAATTATCCAATAAGTTTAGAATATTATAACGATGACTCCTGTTTTATGTCACTTATTGCAATCGCGATTTATATATTTTTCAAATTCCGACTTCATAGATAACCATGACATCATCTCGCTGAAGCTCTACCAGCTGACGGTGCTTCGCAGCAAGCAAGAGGAGCAAGAGGAGGAGGAAGATGAAATAACCGTCCCGAGCGTCGACAACTTCGAGCTCCTCAGAGGCGAGGCCCACAAACACACGGATTAAATCGGCCGATCGATTCGATCGCCCTCCTTTTTTTTACTCACCCTTACCATCTCTCCCTCCACAGCAGTTGACACTGAAGAAGGGATGAGTGGAATAGCTATTTTCTTCACCGTACTCTTCTCCATGCTGGGCTGCGTCTTCCTCATCGTCATCGGCCTGTTGGTGTACAGCCACTGGAGCGAGAGCCGACGCAAGCGTTTCTACTGAAGGAGGAGAGAGGGCGGGAGGAGGGGGGTCAGCGTCGAGGTCAGCGACCCGAAATGCACTGGGTGTGATACCGCAGTCGGCCACTAGGGGGCAGTAGGTGGTCTGTCCTGGAAGACGTTTTGAGATCAGCTGCTCTTTAAAAAAAAAAAAAAAAAGCCATTCTCCTACTTTTGTGGGTGGAGGCAGGAGAGCAGGAGGACATCGACTCCCTCCTCCACCTCTTCTGGGGAAAACCTGCACCGCCTCGGCCTTACCATCTCCTCCAGCTCACCACGTCCACCTCTGTCCTCCCACGCCGCCGACGTGCAAATACCTTCACGATACGAGCAGCTACCCCCCCCCCCCCCGCGGTCTTCGTCACCTTCCGACGCAAACGGCCTCCAAAACCCAAGCACATCTTATCTCCGGCAAGTCCCAGATACAAACTGGACCTCCTCCGGATCCGTCCTACACCGCACATTTTTGTACAGTCGCTCAAAATCAGTAGGAAAGCATTTATTTCAGTCTAAATTACACAGATAAACCTTTTTACTTTTCATTTATTTGCTTGAAATGGTTGCTGCGTCTGAGCCGTTTGAGTGTCCCAAAAAAACCCAGATTACCCCACCGGATCTTTGTTTCAATCACAACTATTGCCAAACGGGTCATGCTTGGGCCACCGTGAGGTGAGGAAACCCTGGAATCGGATCAGGTGAAGCCTCCTGGAGGTGTTCACGGACCTGGAGGAGGGAGCTGCTTTGGCTCGGCCATATTCCGAGCGTGTCATCTGACACCCGGAAGGCCTCTCTCCGGGGGATTCCAGGCCTGCTTGCATAAGAAAAAAAAAAAGCCTCAAGTTTATCGAGCAAAGTCTTTGGTGCTTTGAGGAAGCGCCCGACCCGAGGCCTGAGTGTGGTAACTCAGCTGAGGGTTCCCCCCTTTGGCTCGCTCGTCTTCACAAGAAACCTTTTCGCAATCCCACTGAATTTCTTCATCTTGGCCCCGGAAATCACCGCCCCAGGTTCTCCCCACCTTTGCACCGGAAGCTGGATTTCTCTGCTTGAAGCCGTCCCGCGGCGACCCGGCAGCAAACCACGGAGACCCCCCCACTCAGGAAAGCAGCCACAAAGCGTTGCGCTACGTCCACTGTGGTTCAAACACCCAACGCCCTGCATGGGCGACCCCGTGGCGACCTTTGACCTCCATGCCGTCCAACCACAGAGACTCCAAGCGTGTGACAAAGATGTTAGTCGGCTCCAACGAATCCCCTCCGACCTGGTCTCCGAAAAGCCTAGGCTTCCCCGAGTCAGGATTCGGTTGCATCCGCGCTGCGACGCTGACAAGACGCCGGACTGTAAGCTCCGCCCCCTCCGGACGCCATCCGAAAGACGTATCTCATGAACCCAACACATCGTCCTCTCGCGTGTCGGCGCCGCTCCGGCCGACATCCTCAAAACATTTTCGCTAATTGGACTTGAGTTTTTTTTTTTTTTTTTCTTCTTCTTTCTAACCCCAGATTCCAGCCAGTTGGCCGGCGCCTCCGCGTTCTCTTTCCAACCCCGCGGACGTTTGAGCGACGGATTCCAAAACGGCAACGTGTTGTTAGTTAAAACAGATTGTTTGTTCTTTTAACCTCGGAAAAGATCAGATTTTAAAAGGCTCACTTATTTTCCTCTTGGCCACTGTATATTTATATATATTTATATATATATATATATATATATATATATATATATATATATATATATATATATATATATATATATATATATATTGTCTCGCTGTTGCCTTTTTTTCCTTGCGCATTTGAAGATGCCCTTTTGTCCTCCGTGTCTTACGTTGTGTGTAGAAACAAATCTCCCCCTTTGCTGAATGCATCCCACGTGTTGTCCCGGCAGGCCCGCTCATGTGTCTTCAAAGCGCTTCGTTTCGAGGCATTAAGTTGGCGAGAAGCAGCTGCTGTTGAGTCAGAGCCCGATTTTCTGGAAACGAGGCCCAGCCTTCCCCGATATATGACTTTCTTTTTGTTGGTTTCTGACGGAAAAAATAAAAAGGACGCCGCCGTTTATCCTCGCCCTTCCACCGTCGTCCCATATTCACATTCTGTCCATTATTCGTTGCCTTTTTACAAAACCGGAAACGTGTGTCGTGCATGAGCTACACCTCCAAACCCCCTCGTTCTCGGTATTTGTTCTGGATTGTTTGCATCGCATCATTAAAGACCTGAAGTGACTCTGGTTGGATGGAACATGAGAAAAGTAAAGCGTGGGTAGCCTCGATTACGAGCGGCTTATTATTGTACATGTTAGCGGCGGTGAGCTTCCTATTAGCCAAAACCATCGCTAATGGCCAATTCTACACAATCCAGTTATACAGCCAGAAACTAAAAGCTTCCACTCAATAACTCACTGTCTACTGATCATATAACAGGAAGTTGCTGAATATGAATGGTGACTTTATGTGCCTTACACAATATGGGCCTTATGAAACACTAATACAACAGCGTTATCCCCTCCTAACACTTGAACACTGGCTCATGTGTCAAAACACAAAAGTGCAACTGTTAAAATGTCCAAAGTGGGATTTTTTTTTTTTTAACCTGGAAAAAAAAAAAAAAATCCACATCTAAAGTGGTCTTTTATCAAATGAGGACATTATCCACCGAATGCTCCTGATTTTAAAGTTGTCTAAAAAATTCTTCTTACGTAGGACGTAATTAACAAATTGCAATTTCCTTACTTCTATCCACCAGCTATGGTGGGGTTTTACAAGGGTAAATAACCAGTTAGTTACAGAATAGTTGTGTACAATGCTGAAGCCTAGAAGATATTCTGGTTAGGAACTAGTTGACAAATGAAAGAAATCCCCAAACAAAACTCTCATAAAATAGAAGAAATGGCGCCGGGACGTCACTTGAGTGCCAATGTTTATTTTTTTTTTATTAAAAAAATAAAATACAAATGATGACCCAAACATTACACAGCAGACTTGTTACTAAAAACAAAACAAAAAAGTTTGTGTGTCATTCAGTGCGGTATCTTTTTTTTTTTTTTTTTTTTTCTTTACTCTCCTCTTTCATTTTGGTTTGTCGACAAATTAGGGAATACGACTTAGGTAATTGAAAAGCGCGCAGCTCAGCCGCGCCGCCTCCCGACAGCAATCGCGCCGATGAGAGGCTTATTGTTTCTGCAGAGACGCCCTGCAGCCGCCAAACGTCTCCGCCGAGGCTGACTGTGTTCCACATTGAGGTCTTTCATTAGTATATTATACAAAAAAAAAAAAAAAAACCATGAATGTTATTTGTTATAAAGGAGTATGAAAGGCAGCAGTTAAATATCCAGTCGGTGAAAACTTTAAACATGATGGTGGGTGAGGGGGAGGGAGGAGGGGTAAAAACACTACACGACGTTAGTGCAAACTAAAAGAAATATAGATGAATCCTACAAGCGCGATAAATTCAGCTTTCCTCCCCCACCCCCCGTTGATAATGTGGTACGAAGTGTTAGTGGTTGAGGCGACGAAAAAACACCGACGGTTGTCTCTCCTCGAGCCCTGAGAGACGTTCACCAACTCACATTATCGCCGGAACGTGACCGGTTCCTTTTTTTTTCCACTTTCTCTTAAAAGATTTTCTTTCATAAACTAATAAACGAACAAAGGAGGGATGAGCGAGATTACAGTACAGTGCAGCGCCGCCAGTACTGAGAGTTCTATTGCGAGTACTGGTGCAAATGTTACAGGACGTGAGGATGGGGGAAGGGTGGGGGCGCAGCACTTTAACAGTAGGTTTACGTTTTTTTTGTTTTTATTTTTTTTGCATAGCCTTGTCGAGTAAAGTACGATACAGTACAGAGACGCCGGATGTAGGAATCACATCAGGACAAGAGGGGAAGAGGTGGGGGAGCACAAACACAATATGAAGCACACAACTGCTTTGGCTTTATGAGACGTGGGGGTTAAAAATGTGATAACCCTGAGAGCGGGGAACCAAGCGGGCTGACGCTTTCCGAGGAAGTTCTGGGAAATATTCTTTTTTTAAAAAAGTCCCGGAACTTCGCCTCGCTGTAATTCCTGTTACAATTAAAAGGTCACGGCGCGACCAACGCGGCGGCGTTCATCGCCTTCTACTGTTCTCCGTGTCTGCAAACAACTCGGTGACTAGTTCGCCTTTGAGGCTTGTTGGAAAGGGGCGGGGAAGCCTGTTCTTGTTGAGAAGTGAGGGTTGAAGCTTTTAAAATTAATAAAAAAAAAAAAAAAAAAAAAGGCAATCGATAAGTCATTCGCGCTTGTCCAGTACAATCGGCTTGTGTTATGTAAGAGCTCCGCTGCAACGTCCCCCGGTCAAACAGCAAATGCGACCCCATCGCTTATTCGAGTGGACGGACGGATGTTTGTCTGCGACCGATGACTGATATATTAGCCCTTAATCTTGGTAAACGTGAAAACCACAGAGGCGTAGATGGTGTTTGGCAAAGGGTGGGGAGGGGGAAAAAAAAAAAAAAAGAAAATCCACGGACCTTCAGGTTCAGCCATGCAAAAGGAAAGAAAAATCTCCTCGGCCACTCCCAAGACTTTTATCTACAATTGTATACAAATGGGCAAAAATGCACATTAGCAAAAAGGTTACAAAGCACTGTCTCCAGGGAGCTGATTCATGTCCTTCATGCACAAAAACACAAAGAAGACAAATCACAACAAACGCATTTAAAAAAAAAAAAAAAAAAAAATCCAGATTTTTTTTTTTTTCATTGTTTGTTTTTTTTTCCTCATGCTTTCAAGTCGGTTAATTTCCCCACAAGCTAATCGCGACCAGATCCACGGAGCGAAAACACGTCCAGAGCGCAGCCTCACAATCTGGCCCTGATAAGTTCTCTGAGCGCCCACAGCTAACTACACACACACACAGGCACGCACGCACACACACACACACACAGACACACAGTATTGGAAACTCAGCAAGATACCCAGAGAGAATAAAAAAACGCTTTCCCTTTGTGATTCCCTGCCCGCACCGCCTCCCACAACGCCGTCGCACACTCGTGAGATCATCGGACGTCGGTTTTGAGCGGAAACCACTCGGCCGCTCTGAGACGGCACTGCTTTCGCAAGCAAATCTAGCGCTATTAAGAATAAACCCAGAAGAAAACCATTTTGACTAGTAACAATAATAAGGCAGTAGCACATCTGTCTCCGCGTACGCAGGCTTTTTTTATCTTTTTTTTTCTCTTTTTTTGAATTTGCAGCTCTATAATCGAGACATTTGCCGTCTAAGAGGTGCAGCAAAGGCAGCTTGAGGTGCGTCGGTCGAAAAAAAAAAAAAAAGAAGGGGGTGTTTCGTCTATTACTCCTGCTAATGGGTGTGCAGTCATGCTCACAGTGTAACGGCCCTTCGGGGCGTGCGGGTGTGTGTGTGCGGTTGCGGGGGTCATATCGGTGTTAGCGCGGCTTCACGTCAAACACCTGCTCAACGACGCCACACACACACACACACGATCGCCGCCGTGGGTGAAGTCAGACACGAAAGCAAACGCTCGGGCAGAACTCTCGACCTTCGCTGTGTTTGCCTTTTTCAGCGGCGGTCTTTCGGCGCTGCCCCCTCCATCTTCCCCCGCTCGCATCGAGCGGCGGCTGAAACGCAAGAGCTCAGAGGCGCTCGCCGCTATTTGAAGGAAAGAGGGAACGCGTGGACGGGCCTCTGAGCTACAGGGTTTCTGTCACGGGGGTCGGCGCTGGACTCCGACTGGAGACGTTCGCATTCAGGAAACCAGCGCCGAAAATAACACGATACCTCTAATAAATATATCTGTCAGGTGTGAAATGGTAGCTTTTATTCCCCGTTGTGACAACTGGAGGGGGCATAAGCGCCTCAAAGCTTAAACCTATGATAAATGATATTGGTTTTTTTTTCAGAACTCAACTCCACGACTGAATTTGGCAGCGTGACGTTTTAGGTTGCGTTCGAATGCAGCGCTTCATGTGTGTGAGAAGCAAGGGTGGCTGACCTGAGTCTTTACACTGCGCCCATTATGACACACAGTATCAGAGCAAATAACAAAAAAAAAAAAAAAAAAAGAAGAAAAAAAAAATAACCGACTCGGCGGCTGCTTGTCTGGAGTCGACCTCGAAAATCAGGCAGCGAATTTCAATTTGTGTTGGTTTTCGCTATTTTACAACAACCGCTTTTTTTTTTTTAGCCCCTACACCGGGCACGCATGCAACACGGGCGCATGCAAGATATCACACAATCGACAGCTTCTTCAACCCGCCGTCCGGGCGCACGACTGCGCGGCGACTGCCGTCCGCTGACACGAAAGCACGGATGAACACGGCATTTAGCATGACCGCGGGTGAAACACCGGCGATCTAAAATATAGTCGGACATTCACGCCTCATGCAAAATACCGGCGATGTTAATCGCCGAGTCCACCTGGGTGCCGGACGCGACGGCGCTTTAAATACACGCAAACAACAACCAATCATCATCATCATCAATCACGACTGCTCACTAGCCGCCCCTGTGCGGAGCCTTGTTGTAGTTAACGGTGACACTTGCGGCATCTGCTGAAAACCAGGCGTTGTAAGGAAAAGAGAGAAAAAAAAAAAAAAAAAAAAAAAAAAGCAGAGTTCTTCATTTGTTTTCGACAGACAAACTACATAAATGAGCAAAAGTGCTGCTGGCGCCACGAGTCACACTGACATCACATTGTAAAAATGAAAAACAGGGTAACGTGTGGGGGCCGCGAGGCTTCACGATTACAAAATCGTACGGCGCGACCTTCTTTGAGGCGGCCTCTGCCGAAGCGTCGCGACTCGGCGGGGGCGCCGGTGTTACCCGGCGACAGGATGAGGCGTCGTAAGAAAAAGCGAGAGGTGTGACATTTAAAAACCCGGAGATTGAACGAACTGAGCGCCTTCCTGTCCTGTCTTGTTGGCAGCGGGGCCGGTGTTCAGTCTGTCAACCGCACCGCGTGTGAAAAATCGCGCAGACTTGGCGACGGAAAACACCAGGCCCCGGTTGCCATGACCTCAGCGTAGTGTCGTCACCCTGCAGCTGTGGCCTAGATTTCGCCGAGCGCTCTCAAACAGCTTTGGGATAACGAAAAATGCGCGCTCTTCTCAATTCGTCTGCAGACTTAGCCGAGATGCATCGGCGTGCTCGTCGCCGGCCGGCCATCCCGCCCGGAGGTAAAGCGTCGCATGGAGGGATGGCTGGAAATGCTCTGACCGAAGGGAAAGCGGTGAGACGGAAACAGAAGCTTTGACGGCAGCGCCGGGGGGGGGAGCCGGGGAGAACGTTCTGGTTCGAGCCACAATCGATCGCTGTCTTCTGCTTCTACTCCTCCACTAAAGCGAGACGGGGGGGGGGGGGGGAACCATGTGTGCGGTTTGTTATTGGGGTCGGGATTATTATCGTCATCTTCTCGATGTCATGCCGATGTGTTAGTTGAAAGAATGAAATCAAGAGACGGTCGCTGGGATGTTGATGGCAACGGTTATCATGTGTGACCCTGTTTGAAGCGCTGGTAGGTAACATCGTGGTTCACACCATGTGGTCTCCAGTGCTGGCATTTTGGCTGGGCACTTCGGAGGTGTGCTCCTTCTGGGTGAAGGCCTGCTGCCGGTGCCCGGAGCAGCAGTCCCCGCCGGCGGCCTTGCACATCCTGTGCTCTTCGTCGCTTTCCTCGTCTACGTCCAGCTGGCAGACGCATACCTCGATCCCTGAGTCCCCGGTGACGTGCCGACGTCTGGTGACGAGCTCCTCGTCGTCTTCCGCCTCCATCAGAGGAGCTTCGACGTTCTCCTCCGCCGCACGCTGAGCCGGGATCGACACCGCCGCCGCCGCCGCCTCCTCTTCCTGGACGGGGGCTGAGCCCGCCGCTTCCATACCCGCTCCCCGATCCACCTCATCCAGGGGCTGTAGCACCAAGGTCACTTCTGGCTGGCTCGCAGACGAAGGCGGCGCCGGGGAAGCTTCCGGGGCGTTTTCGGAGTAGGGGGGCGGCGGCGTCGGAGGATGACCGACCACCTCTTCGTAGTCCGGAAGCTTGCAGTCATTCCACAACCCTGACGAGGAGAAAATAACCCAGCGTGACGCCTTCTGCCTTGTTGTCGGATTCTTGAAACGGATTACCGCAAGAAATTCAGTGGTTTTTTTTTTTTTCAAAGATCAAAAGCGGGAGGAGGAGGAGGAGGGCTGTTGCGTAACAAAACATTCTTCTTCTCATTTCAGGAATTAATATCATTCATTCCAGGCAATTACACTGTTTGAAAACAGTGCATCCATTTTCATGGCGTCACAATGGAATTCACTGATACGATTTGGCCGCATATAAAATAAATTCATGTATTCAAGCCTCGAATTGCGCCGTTGGTAAAGCCATGAAAGGGATGTCTGTAACTACATGAATTAAAGATGTCATATTTAGCAGCAATCATAACCCACATCATGTGGAAAATTCTCCTGAGATGAGAGCATTTCTTTTACATTGAAAAAAGGCTAAGCTGAATGTTGCGGCGAAGTGCTAAGACTGGTACGTGAGGCCGAGCAGGCGGCTTCGGGCCCGCTGGTGCATAACAGTGAGCAACAACGGGTAACAAAGGGGAACAGGAAGGTGATGTTGTAATCCAGGGTGAACCAGCAGTTTTCACCTGGACCGCCTCCAGCGACTGGCAAAAATCGCGAGCTGGAATCTCCCTTAACTTCGCCCTTAACTGCCCAAATAGGAAACACCATTTCATCTGCTTCCATATCAGGGAAACATATCTACATGTTCAAACTCCAGAGGTTCAACCGCAGCGGCGCTGTTGACTGCCGGCGTAATTTTATTTCAAGCTGAATTTTCGGACTTGTTTTGAATCTGCTTCTCGGTCCGCAAATTGGCTTACATGTCAGCATTTCTATTTCCAACTCGGAGAAAATCCCCTGAAGTATGATGAACGGCTCTTTGGCCAGTCCGTCTAATTGTCTTATTTATTCAAGATGGCGTGGTCGACTGCGGGAGCCAGCCAGGAAGACCCGCTGGTCCTTCGCGGGTTTCACAGTGATCTTATATTGAACTGTAATACGGCACAGGAACCCCAGTGTGCGAGATCTAAATGTGGAGAAAAAAAAGAGGGCACCGTCCCGCTGTATTTGATCCTCATACATCTATAAACATGAGAAGAATAAGCGCTCATTTTATTTATCCAGGACTCATCGGGGTGACGGATTTAGAATTCGAGGACATGAAGAGGAGTTACTATCTATGTGCACGGCGTTCACATTCTTGACATTAAGTCCAGAATGTTCACTGTGGCCTCCGACCAGCGTGAACCTCGTCCTGCTTCTGTTTATACAAGTGGACACGCTATCAAGTTTCCCTCAAGTGGCGTGACATCACGGTTGTTCTTCGGGCTAAAAGGCCTGCCGATTCACAATTGTGATTCCAACGATAGCATCCCTGAAAACTTCATTTTAGTGTTGTCTTGTAGTCTATGTAATATTTTGGAACTATTGTGTTCTTCTTCTTTTTTTTTTTTACATCAAAGTTTATCCATTAAAAATGTTTCTAACTTGATCTTGTTTGAAAATAAATTATTGGTCCTGAGTAAAGTGCCCTCAAGTTCATATCTGGATTCGATCAACATTGAACTGAGACTACATTCAATGGACAATTATTTATTCTACTTCATGATGAGACCTTACTTGTTTTGAAGGGGTGAACGGTAAGTCCAAACTAAAAAGTTGAAACGCTCCTAAAGGAGCCGAACTCTTATGCCACCTCACATGCATTGGGGCGGTCGGTGCGAGATCAAAACGTGTCTGACGGTATTCTCTCTAGTAGTGAGCCGAATCATATGTCATCTCTCGGTGGAATGGCAGATAGCGTCCAACGGCAGATAGTATTTCTTAATGACACACTTGCGACAGATTGGTAGGTCACAGCCAGACCATCACAGCTGCACCGCTCCTTGATGCATGAGCTCTTGATAACCAACGATAGCTTTACAGGCAGTGATGTAATTGCTTACTTTAACTATATATAAATATATAACTATATACATACACTGATGCCCTTGTACATTCTGTTGTTGGAATACCTTAGATTACCATTCAAGGAAAACACCAAAAGCCACACAAAACACCTTTGAAATTTAAATGAATTAACACGACGTGCAATGTATAAACAAAATATGTGTTGCATTTTTTAAATCAATGAACGACTGCAGAGAAAACAAAATTAGATTTCTGTATGCGACAAAACATTTTGAACTCCGGAAAAAAGACGTTAGGTTGGAGGTTACTTTTCAGTAAAGAACACAATGTCTATTTGAGTCCTAACGTATTTATGGAAAAATTTAATTATCCACTGGCAGCAAACTAAGAATGCCATCCTCTCTCTGTTTACTGGTGCATGCAGTCACATATTTAGAGTGAGAGAAATATTTGAATGCATTTGATTTATATGTTACAAGGTCGCCATAATCTTCAAATTTAAAATGACATTTTAAAAATGAGCGAACCAAGATAGAATACATTTTAATTCCATCCTTGTTAATTATTTTCAAAAGCCACAGGTCGCCGCATCAGAAGGGAGCAAAGAGCCGCGGGTTGCTGACCCCTGCCTGAGACCAAGGCTTCTTACATGGACAAATAATATTTAAAACTTGAGCAAATTGGACTGATCTGTGACAGAAATGAAGAGCCATCTAAGCGAAAAAAGGATTTAGCCATTCAATGCATGACTACCACTTGTAAAACATGAACCAGATGTTAAGTATTACTTTATTCCAGTATGCTGGATGAAATGATGCAACATAAGGTTGAGCGTCAATGATATGTTCAAGTTTGTAATCTGCACCGATATTGTAGTTGTTACTTACTTAGATTGAGTGGTGGAGGGGAGATGAAGGAGCTGGAGGCTCCCTGATAGGCCATGAGGCTGATCTCACGCTGACGTTGCTCCTGCTGCAGGCGCATCTTGACCCTCCGGTGTCGGTAAGCACAGCAGCAACTCAGCATGATGATCAAGGTCCACACCAACCAAAACCCTGCGGAGGGTGGAGAAACACGCTTAATGTAAACACGCCATCAAAGGTTGGCCTGACGAAACACTATCAATGCATCTGAGGAAGAAGTGACAACAAATATCTTGAATTGGCGAATCAGATTAAAGGGGATACAAAAATGATCTGAATTAAAAACAAAACGGTGTGAATAACTTACACCAGAGCTCGTAGTAGTAGGTGCAGCACTCGGTTTCTCCACAGCAGTAGCCCATCTCACAGCGGTATTGCTCATTGTTCACCCCGAAACAGAACTCCTTGCCCTGCAATACACCACAAGAACAGTAAAACAAAGTGAACGCCTGAGTCAATATTGAATCAGTCGAGTAAGCAAGGAAACAGAAAGCAAAGCGAGGCCTGGCTGGATCTCAAGGTTTCTCCTTGGACACGTCAATGTAACGTCATTGTCTAAATGCTGGTATTTGACGTGAGCCTGGTAATATCAGATGTAGAGCTGAAAGTTAGAAAGTAAATATGAAGTCACTGCACAGGGACGATGGGGGGGTTTTAGCACAATTGTGACAATGTTTAATCGCCCAAACAGTGAAAGTAAGCTTTTTGGGGTCAATATTAGCCAAAACAACCGTGTAACCATGTAGACGAATAATGTTACTTTTAAAAGTACCACGACAACTAGTCAATACTGAGCTTAAAAAACCAAATCGAAATAAAATGTATACACATCCAAAGTAGATGTACTGCTGTCATATTAATTGTCGGGAAAACACGAATAAAACCTGTAGTTTTCGGAAAGCTAAATGTTCTACTTGGCTAGCAAACATTAAACAACCATGAATAAAAAGGCGACGATTCGCCGGGTAGCATTTAGCCACCGCCAATGGTACGTTTTAATGAAAAGGCAATGTGATGAAAAAATGTTTATACAAATACATATTTTAGGATTAAAACTCGACTAAATGTCTCGGAATACAAGTGAAAACTTTAACAAACTTGACGTCAAGTGGCGTTTCCTTTGTGGAGACAGAAATAAAAAAATAATGAAATCGTAAGAAGGCCTTCATCAAGAGCAAAAGCCGCGGCCTCGCCTAGGGATGTTCGCCGAGCACAGGAGCCCGAGGGGCGGCTTACCTGCACCAGACAGGTCCCGGTACAAAGAAGACCTACAATGGATCCCAGCGCTTTCTGCAGCATCTTTCTGGGGTTTCGGCCGCTATCACGGCGGGAATCATATAGCAGTCGGTCGAATGGACGACTCGTTCGGGCGACTGCTGGTAACGCTCGGCTGCTAGTGGTGGCTGCAGCCGCATTCAGACATGTTTTTGTTGTTTCCCCGGCGGAAAAACAGCGCTGCTTGAGATCCGGGACCCGGAGCCCGCTCGGCCGCTAGAGGGCGCTGTGGACGCGCCTTTGGGAGCACCGGCTCAACCACAACGCGTATTATAATTCTCACAAATAGGGGTTGTAACTGTGATTAAAATTATTTAATAATACGAATACATCATAGGTTTAAAAAAATACATTAATTGTAAATGCGAAATTTCTGTAAGAAATAGTCGGGGTGCGGGACGTCACCCCGTACGCGCTGACGTCACCCGGCGTGGTTTCCATGGAAACGGAACTTGACAGCTGAGCGGTCGGAAAGTTCATAATCCAGTCCGCCCGGGCAGGGGCCGCCGCTTCGCTGCAAGGAAAACATGGTGAGTTTTATTTGTGTGTCTGTATGTCATTTTTACGGCCAGAACGATTTTATTTCATTTTATTTTATTTTATTTTATTTTATTTTATTTTATTTTATTTTATTTTATTTTATTTTATTTTATTCTATTCTATTTTATTTTATTTTATTTTATTTTATTTTATCCATTTTTTAAATTAGTTTTTTCATTGTCATTTTTCAACGATTTTCAAATAAAGTTTCAGTTAAAGTTAATAACGTCTGCCTCTGACCATGTGCAGGAATAGCCACTGGCTGCTGGAAAGCAATTTCCTTGTCATGATGAAAAGTTGAAATGGGTAGCCGAAGATGAACAACGTAGTGATAATCAAATTCTGGCATCATTTACCCTTTAGGGCAACCCTTATGTATATATTAATACATTTTTTCATGATATCTTTTGTTTTGCCTCACATCTTTTTAAAATCCAACAGTCCTATGGTCTTCACTGAACATTTATCAACCACAAATGAGTTCGCATGTTACTGATTTCCTGTTTTATGTGCTTATGTGAAATGTACCCGCTACTATTTGTCCTCGGGGAAATTACAAGCTAAACAAACAAAAGGGAAAAACATGGAAGGGAAACATTTTAAAATATGTATTTATTCCAAAGGGAAAAGGCCATAAGTAGATATATATAGATAATAAACATGGTGAGAACAGCCATGCAGATGCTGATTATCTAAAAAAAAAAAAAAAATGCCATTAATCATGGTCTATCTATAGCCTGAGCCAAAGCCTTTCTTACCACCTCCTTGAGACAAGCTGCTCCCAACGCACATGCCTAATCTTGGCCAATCAGAGCTTTTGTCCGTCTCCGTGCTCCGGTGTTTGCAACTGGCAGTCGGCTAATTCC
This sequence comes from Fistularia commersonii, assembly GCF_037954325.1. NCBI lineage: Eukaryota > Metazoa > Chordata > Actinopteri > Syngnathiformes > Fistulariidae > Fistularia > Fistularia commersonii. The sequence continues at coordinate 2,157,792 of NC_141292.1, forward strand.
CCGCGCTCAAAATGATTTTTACCGGGTCAGTGTTGAACCCGGGCACCATGTTCCTCATCCAAGTCCTGCACCCACGCCGTCCTCTGCGGGCGGAAGAGGCGGCGACTTGATAAAGAGACAGAATACGATTTGCCGGAGGTCACCGCGTTCACCTGAATGTCCTTCCCGTCTACGCACAGGGCCTGTTGTCCATTCTCAGGAGGTTGAAGCAGTCCCCGGATCAGGAGGTGCGCCTGCTGCTGCTCGGCCTGGACAACGCCGGCAAGACCACCCTGCTGAAACAGCTGGCCGCCGAAGACATCAGCCACATCACGCCTACACAAGTACAAACATGCACCATCTCAAACCCCTGTGCTTTTCTAAAGACCTTTTAACTCCTCAAAAGTCAATGCGACCCCTTGTTCTGCCTTGTCTTCCATCGATCAGGGCTTCAATATAAAAAGCGTCCAGTCGTCCGGCTTCAAGCTGAACGTGTGGGACATCGGAGGTCAACGCAAAATCCGCCCGTACTGGAGGAATTATTTCGAGAACACAGATGTGCTGGTAGGGTCCGTTAAGAAATACATAAGCTGCTTCTTCTAAGCTGCTCGGAGCGGCGGCGGGAAACTCAACAGTTGCCGGTTCAAACCCTCGCCCAGAGAGATTTTGTTGCCAGCGTGTGTCGTCAACATGATAATCAACCAGCTAATTGATCCTGTTTGACGGGTTGGCATCTTCGGTGGCAGCCTTCCGTGTGTGTGTGTGTGTGTGTGTGTGTGTGTGTGTGTGTGAGTGTGAGTGCCCACGTCTGTGTCTTTTTATCTTCGCCAGTGTTTTAGGCTGTAATGAACTGTACTGTTCCAAAAAAACATAAGGGAACACTTGAATAACACAATGTAACTCTAAGTCAATCACACTCTTGTGAAATCAAACCGTTATTTTAGTGTTCTCTTTATTATTATATTTTTTTTTTAGCAGTGTGTATTGTTGCCTAGTTGAAATAATCGCCTATGTCATTTAATCTACTTTTTCAGAAGACACAAAAAATTGAGCCGTATGTTGAATGAGGAGTTGATTGAGGCAAAAAAAAGAATTGTTAAAAAATGACTCAAGTGATTATTTTGAGAAATCGCAGATAAAATATATACATATATATATACATATATATACTGCACAAAAAAATAAAGGGAACACTTAGACAAGACGATGTAACTCCAAGTCAATCACACTTGTGTGACATCAAAGTGTCTACTTTGAGTGTGTCTACAAAGGGAAACAACAGATCTGTTGTGTAGGACTAGGTGTTGGTATCCCTTGATGAAATCATGCCTAAATTCATTTTGACTTATTTTAAGAAGATTAAATCAACATTGGATCAGCCTGAAGTGTGTTTTTACACTTTCATTTTGAGTGTGACTCCAAATCCAGACCTCCATGGGTTCATAGATTCGATTACCGTTGACCATTTTTGTGTGATTTTGTTGTTGGCGCATTAAACTATGTAAAGAATAATGTATTTAATAAGAATATTTCATTCATTCAGATGTAGGATATGTTATTTTATTGTTCCCTTTATTTTTTGTTTGCTCATCAACATGTGCACTGTTTGCAGATCTACGTGATTGACAGCTCAGACAGGAAACGCCTCGAGGAGACGAGTCAGGTGAGGTTACGCTTGCGGTTTCTTCGTCGCGCCGATTTTGCACTGCGAATGAATGATTCCGGACGTTCTCCGGATTTCGTCTGACAGTCGCGTCCCTGTCACTGCAGGAGCTGGCCGAGCTGCTGGAGGAGGGCGACCTGGCCGCCGTGCCGCTGCTGGTCTTCGCTAACAAGCAGGACCTGATGACGGCCACCCCGGCCTCCGAGCTGGCGGAGAGCCTCCATCTGCACACCGTGCGAGATCGCATGTGGCAGGTCCAGGCCTGCTCGGCGCTCACGGCGGAGGGCGTGCAGGTGAGCGCCGCGCACGCCATCTGCAAACAAGTAGCGCTAATTGGGGTCGACAGGCCGCGGGTGCCATGAAAGTAATCCTGAAGACTTAAAAAAAACATCAGCATCCACGGCTGTATGTAGATATAAATACGTTTTACCCGCAGTTACTCGAATCCCTTTCATATCAGTCGCTGAACGATTAGTTCGTTCAAGTCCCAAAAGGCCCGATGGGGTCGGAAGCTGGCGGCGACACGCCAAAGATATCCAGAGGTGGTTTTTATCTAAAAAGCTTCTGAAATCAAAATCATTTTCAAGTACATTTGAAAACGGTTAATCATAATTTTCCACTCTTGGGATCAATAAAGTTCATCTCATTCGATTTTGATGGCGCGTTAGATCGTTAGACATAAATGAGCAGCTACTAAAGAAGATATCCGGTGAATAATTGAAGATATTTGATAGATTTTTCTGGATTATTTGTGATTCTCATGGCTTGAACACAACATTTCACTCTTTATGTTATTTTTCCTCCCCCCAGGATGGCATGACCTGGGTCTGCAGAAATATAAAGTTTCGGAAAAAATAACCGGAGAAACGCCAGGCCCCCCTCGACCTCCCGGGGGGAACAGAATGAGCACTTTAAATTATAATAAACCACAAATACACCAATGGAGATTGTTTCAGTTTTCTTGTATAGTATCACGGAAGAATGTGCGTGAATACAATCAGTGAAATTGTATATATTGTATATATTACTCTTCTATTTGTACACAATTTACTTTTTTAAAGTATTCATTCAAATGTTGGAAAATAGAGATGATTATTGTCTCCAATAAAGAAAGAAAAGTAGAAACCTTCTTGTGTATTTGAGTCAGTAGTCCTTGCCTGTAATTCCCTTCTTTGACCGCTAGAGGGCGCCATTGCGCCGGCGTTGCCCCCACACGTATTTAATTACTATATTCTAAACAGTTTTGAAAGTTGTGCAATCCTGTCACATTTCATTCTCCAAGCGATGTGCAATTTAATCTATTACCAACCGCAAAGCTCGCGTTCGACAAATTGCCGAACGTTGTTCAAAGCGTAAAAAACAAGGCCGGCGTCAATTAATTGGGGTTCATTCGTGGAATGGGACGCATTTTGCACAATTACGCGTCGTTTTCCTTCCAGCCCCGCGCCGTGTTTTGCTGAGATACAGAAAAGGGATGGTTTTATGCATAAAAGCACATCGAGCGAGCGACCTCGGTACCTCCAGCGTTCACAATAACCTACATGGGAACACCTTGCCTACTCAATTACTCACCTTGTTCACCATGACTTACCACAAAGCAATTGCATTTTCTGCCTCTATTTTTTTTTCTGTTTTGTTTTGCAACACGTTTGCCACAAACCCCGCTAATCTGAACCGGCCGACCGCTCCGCTCTGGTCCAATAGGGCATTTACATACAAACCTTCTCCACGACTAATAGCTCTCCAATACAATTTGCATTTATATAGCCCACTTCATACCAACGTGATTTGGTGCCTTTGCCCATGATAAAATAAACCTCCTCCTTTGGCCTTGAGTTACTGCCCCGCTGCTGCTGCTGCTGCTGCTGCTGCTGCTGCTGCTGCAGAGCTCAAAGTTGGTTGATTTTAGTTCGGAGAGAGAGAAAGAGAGAGGGGGAAAAAATACCCGGAATCGATCAATGCAAATGTAAGGGCAAGGAATCGGTTATCAATCTGTCTGATGGGGGTCACCTGTCATACTGTAAAACCTGACACACAGCTTAACCGTTCACCTCCGGATCACCTGTTTCGCCCGGGATACGATGATTTCATTTGTTTTTCGGGTCAAAACGTGCCTCCGGGTGTCCGTTCGAAGTCAACAACAGGCGATTTTGGAAATGAGCGGGACACGTGAACGCATTAAATAAATGAAAACGGGACCGGGTCGGAATGTTTGATACGCGTGATTGGGATCAACGCGCACGTGTGTGGTGGAAGGTGTCTCATTCAAGAATTCACGGGGTAAATATTTAGCCGCGACGTTTTGTTTTTTCGGAAATCTGCAACCAGACGCCCCTCGGTTATCTGGTTAAAAAGCGCTTTCAATTTGCACTTCTACAAGGGTCTATGGAGCATACATGAAAGGAGAAAAGAGTAATGAACAAGGAAATGAAAGTCTGCCATGTGAAACTGGAAATAAAATGGCGCCTCTCCCCCTTTGGATTGCTTAATCATTAACATCGAATCCATGTGATAATCACCCAGCCAGTAAAAAATATACCCAATTACACACAGAAGTACCTGGATTGATCTCTCCAATTTGATCCGCCAGTAGCATGCGAGTCAGACGGCGGGCGCCGCGAAGAGCCTTTAAATTCCCAAATGAATAAAATTGGATTTGCCGAACGGAGGAGCGGAGGAGCGGATGGCGGGCGAGCCTTTCTCGTTAACTCTGCCTCCGTCCCCGGCGAGGTGAGGGGCAGTCAGGCCTGCAAAGGGCCATAAATCACGGGACTTTCCCAGCAGTTCGGCCCGGCGCGCCGGCCTCCCACGCGGGGAGGGGGGCGGGCGGACGAAGGGCGGCGGGTCTGATTGACTCGCCGCGGGCCGCGGAGAGGAAAGAGGGTGAGAGATACCCCGTGACTTAATTACAGAAGCCGTGCATCCCTGCGTTCCACGCCGCGGTCACTCAGCTGTTGCGGCGGCGGCGGCGCGGGAAGAGTGCACTTTTGCTGTACACCACACTCATATTGCACAATTTTGTAAAGTAATTTTTTTTAAATATATATTATTCACTTTTTCTCTCTTTTTTTCCTTTACATTTTTATGTATGCGTTTATCTATTTTTTTTTTTTTATTTATTTGTTTGTTTTTTACTTTACTCTTGATGTTGCTGCTACCCCATGTGCCTTGCAATTGGCCCTCGGAGAGAAACAAAGTTTTTCTGATTCTGGTATCACCCCTTCATGCCATGTGTATAACATGTCTATTTATTTTTATTTTTATCCCGTATACACGCCGAGCCGGGAGATCTCATTGCATAAATTTAGCAAAAAATTGCTAAATTAAGAATCTCGATTGATTCTTGACTCTTTGATTTTTAAAACAGTAAGCGACCGTCAAAATATAAACGTGACGATGGCTCGCCAAAGCATTCAAGCAATGCAGAGCTAATGCAGAATTATTTTCCTGCTTGAAGAAATAAATCTTATTTAAGCATATTGCTATATTTCTGTCCTCTGTCGCATCATTTGGGACGGTTTGTTCACGTAAACAAAGTTGACGCTAGCATTAGCAGTGTTAGCTCGGCTGCTGAGAGGAACAACTAAAGCGCTGCATGACAATAATGCAATAACATCCCATTCAATCACACATCATATAGAGATATACTGTATTTTCCGGACTACAAGCCGCTATTTTTGTCCCGTGCTTAAATAACGACGCAGCTAAATTATTGGTTTTTCTTCTCTAACAGCCATCAGGGGGCGCTCTCTCGGAAAGTGCGAAAAGGAGACGCCAATTTTTCACGCAGTCATTGCAAAACGCAGCACGATACGCAAAATATAAAGTTTTTGCAGCAGTGGGATTCGTGCATTTAAAGCGGCCCGTGCATTCAGAGCATCCTTTTCTGAGGTCTGCAAGTGGATCCAAACACGGTGAAAGAACCCACGTGAAGACAACAGCATAACATTTGCCTCCAGATGAACGTGACATTGCGAGCGACACCGACAGAGAGACTGAAAAGGTGCGTGACGGAGATTTTCTGAGGCTCTTCAACTCCGACACTGAAGAAGAAGAAGACTTCATTGCACAGGAGGAGGACGAATAAAGCCATCAATGACTTTTCTGTTTTGTTTGATCAGCCATTTGACTGCTGTGTATGTAAATAAATGGTTACGAAATCTTTTTGTGTCAATACAATGCGGAAAAAAAATAAAGGGAAGACTAAAATAACACATTCGAGATCTGGATGGATCTGGAAAAACACACTTCAGGCTGATCCAGCGTTGATATAATGTCTTTAAAAGCTGTCGAAATGAATCCACGTTGCTTCCTAAGTTTGATTTCACACAAGTGGGATTGACTTGGAGTTACATTATGTTGTTTAAGTGTTCCCTTTATTTTTTTGGAGCAATATATCTCACTTCACAACGTGGATATCTGCGGCTTGTAGTCCAATGCGGCTAAAATATGTAAATATATTTTTGTCTTTTTAACAGTGGACCACATATATAGACAGACAACTGTTCACTCACTCATATCGGGGCAATTTTTCCCCATTTTTTTACAGTTAATCTGCTGCATGTATTTGGACTGTTCAGGAATGCAACATGGAACCTTCTCGCTGCAAGGAGGAAGCGCTAACCTTTATTCTTGTCCGAATCTTGAGTTTCTTCACTCGAATACATTTCAGTAGTCGAAGCCTCTCGGATGAGGAGCAGCTTTCGACAGAGATTTCGACAAGAAGCCACCAGGACATGGATGACTGAGAACCTCCACAGACTTGTTTTATTAATTTTCCTACACAGGAGAGACACTTGGATTAATTTGTATTTTTTTAATTTCACTTTATTTATTTGTAATTTATCAGTGGTTGCTAACAGAATATTTCAGAATCATACATGTGTGCCTATGTAGGAAAGTCTCTCAAATATATTTTTTTAAATTGAATTTTATTCATATTTAATTTATCAATAGTTTCTAACAGAATATTTCAGAATCAGACATGCGCGCCTATGCAGGAAAGACTCTCAAATTAACTCTTTTTTTTAAATTTTATTTTATTTATTTATTTCATTTATCAAGAGTTTCTAACACAATATTTCCGTCACACAGCACACAGGAGAGACTCTGAAATTATTATTACTTTTTTTTAATTGTATTTTATTGATATTTAATTTATCGCTAGTTTCAAACAGAATATTTCAGAATCAGACATGTACGCCTACGCAGGAGAGAATCTCAAATCATTATTATTTTTTATTTAATTGTATTTATCTTTAATTTATCAATATATTTTCTTACAGAATATTTCAGAATCACACCTGCACGCCTACACAGTAGAGACACTCGGATTAATTTGTGCTTTTTTCTTTATTTTATTTTATTTTGTTTTATTTTATTTTATTTTATTTTATCTTATCTTATTTTATTTTATTTTATTTTATTTTATAAATAGTTTCTTGCAGAATGTTTCAGAATCATACATAAGTGTCTTCGCAGGAGAGACACTCAAATTATTATTATTATTATTATCTTTAATTGTATTTAGTTTATCTTTAATTTATCAATATTTTCCAACGGAATATTTCAGAATCAAAATACTTTATTGATCCCCCAGTGGGGGATATTGCATTTTGTTGAAAGCAGCTCCTGAAACAGAGTCAAGTGGGAAAGAATCAAAACAGAACTCTATAAAAAAAATAAAAAATAAAATAAAAAGAACAGTAAAGACGAAAAAGAAATAAATAAAAAGATAACATTAAAATTAAAAATATTGTAAAAATATTTCCCCATCAACGGAACAATCCGTGCATTGCTGGCCACTCTTTCCCGGGCACGAGCGTCGGACGGAGGCCTCCCAGAGTTCACCTCCTAAAATAGCTCCACCCAAAAAAAAAAAAAAACAAGCCGCCGTAACTGAAGTGAACCCCGTCTCTCGCGACGGCGACGGCGTCTCTGCAGCCCTGCTCCCGAGCCAATCCTTTATGATTAACCAGATAAGTGCTGCGGGTGGATGATAAAACAAACAGCAAATGTCCACATTCCTCTCATAGCTTCTTTGATGTGTGTGTGTGAGAAAGAGAGAGTGTGTGTGTGTATGTGGGGAGGAGGAGGGGGGGGTATCTGCCTCTCTGGGGCAATAGTCCTGCTCGCTATAATCAGACTGCAGAGTCATAAACGGCCGGGGATTGTAAAAATGTTGAGATGGGGTTGGGAGGGTGGCAGAAGTTCGCACCTCGGAGCAGGTCAAGGCGTGGAGGGCCTGGTCTTTGGAGGGGGGGCCGGCGGGGGATGGGGGACCCCCGTTTGATGCGGCGGACGGAGAGGGGATGGTGTCGAAAGAGGCTGATCGTTTCGACGATAATACTGTTATTTTAGGAAATGCAGCACTGCTGCAAAAGGCGTAGCAGAGGCCGCTATTCCTAAGGATACTTCCGAGGAACAACCTCACCCGGAAGACCTCAATGTCCTTTTTATCCTGGATCTCACGGTGGTTCTCCAGCTGCACGGTAGCAGAGGAACATAAACACGGCTCGGAAAAAAATGATCGGTCATCCTGAGCCGTCACTTGAGCCCACAGCATCCTCGGACATCCGTCCCACACCGGCCACCACCTGCTCCGACTGTCGCCACCAAGGAGGCGGTTTTGGACAATCAGGGCAAAAACAAATAGTTTTTTACCCCAAAAATTGCACTAAATTTGGCACATTACTCAACACTTGAACCTCACATACAATGCAATAAATCTTTTTTTTTTTTACTTCTTTAATTTTTCTTTCTACATACTTTTCTATTTATTCTTCTAGATCTTACATATATATATATTTTTTTTTTAATTTAATTTGTTCTTATATCTCTAACCTAGAGATGCTGCTATCATTGTGTTGTGCTGCATCCTGCTTTTTAATATTTTCTGTTTTTGTTTCCATTGAACCTGAGCGATGCTATCTCTAAATTTCATTGCGCTCCATGTAATGATAATAAAAGTCTTGAATCCTTGAATTGAATCTTTGAATCATGTGACCATAAGGTACACCGCATTATAAGGCGCAATATCAATGAAAAGGTCTATTTCTTTACATACACTGTTCCGTGTTAAAAGGCACATGATAAAACATATGTTATATAAAGTGAAACAAAACAGTCAGTTTAGTTCATCTCATTCATCTCGCTTTGTTCCCTCGGAAACGCTTTTTGGTCGTATTTATTTGGCGCATTTCATTTGCTTGCTTCGTCCACGTCTGTACCATTGATTTATTAATTCATACTGAATTCTCCCGCAGCTGCTCTATTAACATTTAATAATATACTTACAATTTGCAAAGTTCTGTGCAGTAATTAATTAAATGTATATATGTATATATGTATATATATATATTAAATGTGTGTGTATATATATACATATATATATTTAATAAATTACTTCACAGAATTTTATATACAATATATATATATAAACTTTATTTATTTATTATTTCTATAAATTATATATATACATATATATACACACATACATACATATATCAATTTTATAAATTACTGCACAGAATTATAAATATGAAATATTTATATATGTATATAATAAATAAATTATATATTTTTATATAAAATATACATATAAATTTAATAAATTACTGCACATGATTAGGTATATAAAATATATATATAAAATAAATACATTTTATTTATTTATATAAATTATATATATGTATGTATGTATTTTATTTTTTTAATTCTTTAATGTTAACAATTTGATACTGCTACCCGATGTGTCCCCAAATTGCACCGCAGGGACAAATAAAGTTTATTTTCTGAATCTGACATTCCCGTGATCTACTGTGCAACTCGTATCCCTGAGTTCTCAACATTTTTGGTAATATTCTGTTGAAGCACATCATGTATTGGTATTACAAAAAGTGGCGGCGGTAAGCCAACTACATACTGTTGTCTGATTGGTCTATCGTTGCCAGCGCTAGCGGGCACCACAGTTAGTGCGAGGTTGGAACAAGCTTGTATTCCAGAACTACATAATTAGTTATCTAACATTTGATGTTGCAGCCCATATTCAACCAAGGGCCGATATTAAAAAACGTCCCGTGTCCGGTGGGAACGGTCCGACAATCAATCAAGCGCAGCGGCTTCGTTGCTTAGTACTAAACATTTTGACAGATGTTTAAGTGCAGTGCACCAGATAAAATTGGATCGAAGCAAAACAAGACCTCTTACACAAGGCGCACGGCTGATTTTTGAGAAAACGTAAGGATTTTAAGTGTGTCTTATAGTGCCAAAAAAATGGTAGATCATGTCCTGAATGCCAGCAAGTATCTGTTCTATCGGTCCGGGTGGCTGAGGAGCTCAATGGACTGGATTCAGAACTTTGGATGAGCTCCTCGGTTGATGCAAACATGTCCCACAAATAGATCCATCATTTTAGATAAGATAAGATAAGATAAGATAAGATAAGATAAGATAAGATAAGATAAGATAAGATAAGATAAGATAAGATAAGATGAGATGAGATAAGGTAAGATAAGATAAAGACAAAGGTAAAATAAGATAAGTTTGAATGAGATAAAGATAAGATAAGCTAAAGATAAGATTGCATGAGATAAGATGCGATAAGATGCGATGCGATGCGATGCGATAAGCTAAGCTTAGCTAAGCTAAGCTAAGCTAAGATAAGCTAAGATAAGATAAGATAAGATAAGATTAGATAAGATAAGATAAGATAAGATAAGATGAGATAAGGTAAGATAAGATAAAGACGAAGGTAAAATAAGATAAGTTTGAATGAGATAAAGATAAGATAAGCTAAAGATAAGATTGCATGAGATAAGATGCGATAAGATGCGATAAGATGCGATAAGATGCGATAAGATGCGAAAAGCTAAGCTTAGCTAAGCTAAGCTAAGCCAAGCTAAGATAAGCTAAGATAAGATAAGATAAGATAAGATAAGATAAGATAAGATAAGGTGAGATGAGATAAGATCAGATGAGATGAGATAAGGTAAGATAAGATAAAGACGAAGGTAAAATAAGATAAGTTTGAATGAGATAAAGATAAGATAAGCTAAAGATAAGATTGCATGAGATAAGATGCGATAAGATGCAATGCGATAAGATAAGCTAAGCTTAGCGAAGCTAAGCTAAGCTAAGCTAAGCGAAGCTAAGCTAAGATAAGATAAGATAAGATAAGATAAGATAAGATAAGATAAGATAAGATAAGATAAGATAAGATATATATAAATATAACAACAACAACAAGGCTAAAAATATCAAACAAGACCTCTGGATGGTGTGTGAGCCTGGAGGTCTGAGGTGGAACGGCGCCTGGTCCTCCATCTCCCGGCCGTCTACGACTTACTTAACCGTTCAAATCACGGCTATTGGAAAGCAGTCATGTCCGATAGACAATAACACGGCTAAAACCGAAGGCCGTGAATCAATAGCCGAACGAGCGGCGTCGCCGTCTTCGCCGGCGCGGGGGGGCGGGGGGGTCAAAGGTCACACTCTTGACCCTCCGCCGACCCCGTTGACCTCCGGAGGAAATAACACCCGCCGCCATCCGAAACGTCGGCAAATTGACCGGTCGCCCTTATCGCTCGACAGATTCGGTCCGATTCTCGCCGTCTCTGCCGCCCCTCCCGGAACTCTCATACTCACACTCATAATTTGACTTTTTATCACCTTTCAGCGGAAGGGAGGCCCGGAGCCATCTGTCATTACGCGGCGCGCTGACAGCTCCTCACACATGCGTGGCTTTCTACATTTGACTCAATCCATTGGCTTACTTTGCTGTAACCGATTCAATATTCCTCAAATGAGCCGGCCGATCTATGTACACGGCGCGCTGGATGAGATGATCTATAGCACAGCCTTAATAGATTTCCCAAGCCTCAGAGACTGGCTACGTTAGGTGCATAATTTGTGCAATAAAAACACAATTACTCATCGGCTTCCGCTGACTATCATTCACGTATTTGTGCGTGTAGCGAGGACGCTCGCGCTGTCGTGACGGCCACCACGATTGGCCGCTTCTACGCCGGACGGACGCTTGTGATTGGTGGATTAAAGTTAGCTCAGGGAGTTGGAGGATAGCGGTGTTTTTCCTCTTCGTGACGGTTTCAATTTTTTGGAATAAAACGAAGATCATGCATCCAAACGGTCACGAACAAATTAACAAATTTATGAAATGTATTAAATTTATTTAGTCTCTCAATTCCCATATCAAAAAGAGACAAACAACCATTCAACCCTTTTGAGATTTAAAATGAATCAAAACGGCATATAGCTTTTTTTTTAGCCTTTATGCTATGTATAAACAAAATATATGTTGCAGTTTTTTTTAAATCAACAAACTGCAGAGAAAATGAATATTACATTTCTGCATGCAACAAAACATTTTGAACTCAGAAAAAAGACGTTGGGTTGAAGGTTACTTTAAAGCAAAATAAGAATAAGAATAAGAATAAGAATAAGAATAAGAATAAGAATAAGAATAAGAATAAGAATAAGAATAAGAATAAGAATAAGAATAAGAATAAGAATAAGAATAAGAATAAGAATAAGAATAAGAATAAGAATAAGAATAACTTTATTTATCCCAAAGGAACTTATTGTACCAGTTACAAGAAAAATGTAACAATAATAAATAAAAGTAGAAAAATGGTATAAACAGTAAAAAAAAAAAAAAAGGGAGAATAAGAAATACAAATAAGCTATAAAGTGACTTAAGTAACAGGTGAAAACTATTAAGTGTCTTAATCAACAAGTGATAGATAAGGAGTGCACAAGTGTATGAAATTTGAGTTCTTATGTATTTAAGAAAAAAAATTGAATTATCCTCCGGCAGCAAACCAAAAATGCCATCCTCTCTCTGCGTGCTGTCATCCTTTTACTGGCACGTGCAGAAAAAGCAAGAAAAATATTTGGACACGTTTTATTAAGATGTGAAAGATCGCCATAATCTTCAAATTGATTTAAAATGACATATAAAAAAATGAACAAATTAAAATAAAATACATTTTAATTAAATGCTGGTTAATTATTATTTTGGTCCGGGGGGCCGGACCAGTAAAATCATAACCTAGATGTAACACTAAGTCCAAATTTTTCCTTTGTTTTAGTGTAAAGGAGGTAAACAGTTAACGATAAATTCTATATATGTAATGAACTGTTCCTCTAAAAACATACATGACAAATTAATACTAAAAATGAACATTGAAAAAGAATTGATGAAATTATACCCTGAAAGTAATAAGTCAAAAGAGAAAATCTTGTCACTGTGGGAAAATTTGCCACTAGAATTTATTAGAAAATGGATTAATAGCATGTATAAGAGGAGGTATCATGTTTACAAGGCTAATGGTGGCTATTCTGGGTATTAGATCACTCCTTTTAATTTTGCCCATTTTGTCTTGATATCATTTTTTTTTATAGAAATAAGAAAAGAAGAGATCCTTTTAAAGTGACACTAGACATTTTTTTCATCAAAAAATCATTTTACTTTCAAATGTTGAAGCAAAAAATACATTGCAAAGTTCCTTTTTCATTTTTGTTCCTGCCCGTTTTTTTTTTGTTTTTTTTTGAAACCCACTATATAAAACCCCAGATAAAAAGATGAGAAAAAAACTTGTACAACTAACAACAAACACAAAGATTTGATTTCAGGCAGGGGGCCTCAAAATATTGTTTAGGGGGCCCCAATTGGCCCGCGGGCCACGAGTCTGACACCCCATAGGGGATTTTTTTTGTGACAGCAGCATAACAGTTATAATATCAATAATAATGATTATAAATATAAATATAAATATAAATATGCAATAATTCATCCTCTGATTCAAGCATCATATAGTCATATAACCCTAACAACCATTCACAAGTCATGTAGAGGTATACAATTATTCACCATCTCATTTGCATATAAGATAAGATAAGATAAGATAAGATAAGATAAGATAAGATAAGATAAGATAAGATAAGATAAGATAAGGTAAACTTTATTGATCCCCATAGGAGATTTTTTTGTCACAGTGTATCAGTTACAGTATCAATGAATATGATTATGAATGTAAATATAAATATACGCGTGCAACAATCACCCTCTCATTCAAACATCATGTAGTCATGCAACCCGTTCACAAGTCATGAAGAGATATACAATTATTCAAATGTCTCATTCAAATGTCATATTTGCATGCAACAATTCACCTTGTCATTGTCACGTCAAACAAACACGTGATTCAAAGATTCACCCTTTCATTCACACGTCATATAGAGACATTCCCTGCCATATAAGACATACAACTATTCACGCCCCCTTCGACCGTAAACAACCCAATATAAAAACTGCAAACTTCCATCATAAATCCCGGAGAAGCCGCAAACAGCGAAGCAGCCGCTCATGTTTTCAAAAGAACCGCAAACCCCGTCGTTGGATATTAAACAATAATGCATCTTTGCAGCAGCGGCTCGCGTGGGTTTCATTGAGGGGGTAAATTTCACTCCCGGTCGTAATGGCAAAGTGTGTGTGTGTGTGTGTGTGTGTGTGTGTATGTAACGTCCTGTCCGGCCGACCCGCCGAGCCCGGCCCAGGGAGGCAGATGCGGCGTGGAAAACACAGAAATATTGTTTGTGTGTGTGTTTTTTTTTTTTTTATTATTTTGTTGATATGTCCCTGCCTTTTATGGCCTGCGATCAAGCCTTTATTTTTTTTTCTCCTTTTCCCCCCCCCTGCAAGTGCCAGAGAGGGTAAAAGAGAGGGAGAGAAAGAGAGTGTTCTCAATTTCCCTCTAAAAAGAAAATTCATTTGCAGTTGCTAATGTAATGTCATCGTTGTGTTTACTGAGCGTGGATGATGTATAGGGGATGTTGCATTGAGTGAGACTGCTTAATGATGCATAGAATTAAGTCTGTGGCTTTCAGCTGAGCTCCCCTCTCCCTCTCTCACACACACACACACACACCTCTTCCTGAACACACACTCTTCCTCTCGCCCTCCTTCCTTTTTTTTTTTTTTTTTTTTTTACCTCTCTCTTGGTTTAATCCCCACCCAGCTCCTCCTCCTCCTCCTCCTCGCCAACCTCTCTCTGTCGTGGACTGTTGGCCACACGTTGCTCTGTGCTCTGTTGCCTAACTCCATCAATCACCACGAAGGGGGAGAATGTGTGTGTGTGTGTGTGTGTGTGTGTGTGTGTGTGTGTGTGTGTGTGTGAAGGGGGGGGGGGGGTGATAAAAAGAATAAAAATAAGATATGGTTGGGGAAAAAATGAACGGGATGAAAACACACACACACACACACACATCGGGGTGGAGAGAGACGCCGCGTGGAATCGGTTTTTTGGAAACCTGGAGGGAAGAGAGCAAACGAGTGGGGAGAGCGCCGCTCGCATTTAACGGCCCTCTGCACAGCGCCGTTTCCAAATAAGTGCCTCCACGCCGCGCCAACACAGGAATGCACCGGTGTTATTCCTGGCTGCAGTCAGGATTGGAAGTGTGTGTGTGTGTGTGTGGAGGGGGGGTGTCGGCGCCGGACGCGGTAATGATGATGATTACGACGATGTGATTTCGGCGCTTGTGCTAACGGTTATTACCTGAGCATGATGACACCTTAAGTGGGGAAGAGAGCTGAGCGGGGAGGTTTTTTTTTTTGAAGTTGAATGGCTTGCAAGGGCAAATAAATACTCTGCGGTTTTTAAGTGGTTACGCCCCGAAATTGACCGGCTCTTGTTTGCTCCCCGAAATGTCCTTTTAATACTAATCGTCGAAAGTTCTCCCTTCGAGACGCGGGTTGAATATCGACCGCGCTTTTGATTTCGGAAGTAGGTTGCAGCTTGTAGCCGATTGATTTATTGGCGCTATCGTTTACGCTGCTCGGTAGCTGAGAGTTGTCGAGGCAGAAGGACGCCAACGTTCAGCACGTTTCCTCGCCGAACGCTCGCTCCCGTGGATCATCTTGTGGTCCAGACCCCGAAAGCGTCATCAGGTGCCATATAAATAACATTTGACTTATTAGCATGAAACAGTGTTCACGACAAAATAAAGAATACTGTTAGCTATATTATTGCTAAGCTACATTTATAGCGCTGGGTTCGTATTTATACAGCAGTAGCTACTCTTAGCTCATTTCTGCTGGGACTTTTGACCGGGATTAGCGTTTGTTCGCGACAAAGCCGTCACATAGTATTTAGCTTGATGTCTGCAAGCATAGCATGAAACCCAAGAGTCCAAGGGACATTTCGAAAACGAGCAAACTAAAGAAATCGTCCACATTAGGCATTTTAGGCGTAGCATTGGGCCCAAGAGAGCAAACAGATGCGGGTGTTTGTCCAGTTGCAAACAAGAGTTAACAAACTACTAACAAAATGCTTCCGCTTACCACACACACACACCCTGCCAATCACACACATTATAATGAAACAAATCAAATCGCAGAAACTCGCCTAAATCAACATTATTTTGAACTTTTACAGCAAAGCGGCTCATTCGGGGCAAATAGATTCCACATGAAAAGGACACAGAGTTGAAATAAAAGTCAGAAGGTCCTCCTGCTGCTTCTCTGTATTTTCTTCCTCCTGCTTTGACGTCCGACGGGAATCGCTGCCCATTCGTCTCCAAGAAGGTCCATTAACGCGTCAGCCGTGACAGATTTTTGCGCCCGAAATGACCGCGTGTGGTTATATTCTATCACAGTCGGCGCCGAGCTGGTAGCGAGGAGGGCATTCCTCCAATCAGAAGGTTGGCGGTTCGATTTGATTCTTGGTATGCTGAAGTGTTTGTTTTTTTTAAACCCAAACCATCTGAGGGATTCGGTGTAGACTCCAGAATGGAGATAGGAGGTGCCCAGAGCCGTGACTGCTCTAAAACTAATTGACGGAAAAGTGTCAGCTGGTTTCAGCTGCATGCTAACACAACGCTAATGAGACATCAGAGCGTCCAAGCTAGAAAAAATAGCATGTAATGGATGCATGTACTGTATGTATGCAGGTACACTATGTTCATTTTGTATCTATGTAAGAGCTGTAATGCAGCGGCCCCCAATCTTTTGTTGTACCAGGGACCAGTTTTATGTATGAAAATGTTTCGCAGGGACTCAACGAATAAAAACTTTTGTTGGTTCACAGTATTTAATCTGAATATAACTATTGCACTTTCATGAACGGAAAGGTGGACAAGACAGTGGTGAGATCAGCGATGCTGTATGTTCTAGAAGCAGTGACAAGGACCAAAAGACAGGAGGCAGAGCTGGAGGTCACAGAGATGAAGATGTTGAGGTTCTCTTTGGAAGTGACCAGGATGGAGAGGATCGGGAATGAGTCCACCAGAGGAACAGCATGTTAGATGTTTGGGAGAGAAAAGATGGTTGGGTCATGCAAAGAGGAAGGAGAGTGAATTGGAAATTGACGCTGCCAAGTAGGAGGTTAGGAGGAAGACCAAAGAGAAGATTTATGGAGGTAGTGAGAGAGGATGTGAAGTTAGTTTTTTTTAATAGGGTTGGATGGAGAAGGTTGATTCACTGAAGGGAAAAGCCGAAAGGAGAAGAAAAAGACAACAATTACACTTTATACTGTGATCTGTAGAAAGAGGAAAATCTAGAGAGGTGGAGGTATGCTCTGGAGAGGAGAGGAATGAAGGTTAGTCGCAGCAAGACAGAGTACATGTGTGTGAATGAGAGGAACCCGGGCGGAACGGTGAGGCTACAGGGAGTGGAGATCAAGAAGGTGGAGGATTTCAAGTACTTAGGGTCAACAGTCCAGAGCGTAGGAGAGTGTGGACAAGAGGTGAAGAGACGGGTTCAAGCAGGTTGGAATGGGTGGAGCAAAGTGTCAGGGGTATGAAGAGATAGAAGAACATCAGCCAGAAACAAAAGAAAGGTGGACAAGACAGTGGTGAGACGGTCTACAAACAGTTACAATGACAAAAATACAGTAGGCAGAGCTGGAGGTCACAGAGATGAAGATGTCGAGGTTCTCCTCGGGAGTGACCAGGATGGATAGGATCAGGAATGAGTCCATCAGAGGGACGGCTAGATGTTTTGGAGAGAAGGTCAGAGACAGTTGGGTCATGGACAGAGGAGGGAGAGTGAATATATTGGTAGACAGATGCTGGAATTGGAGGTCTAGAGGAAGACCAAAGGGAAGATTTATGGACCACAGTGAGAGAAGATATGAGGGTAGTGGGTGTGAGAGAGGAGGATCCAGAGACTAGGGTTAGATGGAGAAGGTGGATTCTCTGTGGAGACCCCTGAAGGGAAAAGCCCATTAAAAAACAAGATTTTGTAATAGGGGTGCAGGACATGTATGACCGAGACAAAGTGATATCTGAGATGGTTTGGACATTAACACTACTCTTATCATGTTTAAACAATGGTGAGGATCTGGGTAGAAGGTTGCTGAAGGTGGAGCTGCCAGGCAGGAGGTCTAAAAGAAGACCAAAGAGAAGATTTACAGATGTAGTGAGAGAGGATAGGAAGTTAGTGGGTGTGAGAGAGGAGGATCCAGAGGTTAGATGGAGAGGGTTGATTCACTTTGGCGACCCCTGAAGGGAAAAGCCCAAAGGAGAAGAAGATCGGGCCATTACAATCATTTTGCACTTTAACTCCTCAGAGTTAAGTGTGGCAGTAAGGCAAAGGCCGAAAAAGTCGTTTTTTCAAAATAAGATCCGGAAAGTCTCATGAATGATCCGGAAGGTTGACCAGTACCAAATGATCCACGGACCGGAGTCTGGGGACCCCTGATGTAATGAACGCCTGTGCTGTATGTATGCATTTACAATATGTATGTATATACTGTGTGTATGTACAGTATGTATGTGGTTACGGTATGTATTTTCTGCACGTATGTAATGTATGCATGTAAATACTGTATGAATGCATGGACTTATTTATGAAGATATTTTACAAATATTTATTTTTTATTGTTTACTGAGAGTAATTTTTTTTCCCAATTTCTTTAAAAATTCAGGTCAATTCTACGCTCAAAATGTGTTCATCGCATAAATAAAATGTAATTCTCTCTGTAGCACTTTGTGGATTTCATAAAAAACACACCACACACTTGTTTATATAAAGTGTAAAGGTAATAAAAAGCAATATATACAGCGGTACCTTTATTTTAGATGAAAAAGTAATAGGTCCAAATGGCTCTTTGTTAAAGGTTGCCGACCCCTGACTTGGATAGTTTGATTATTGATTGGGTTTCTCAACCTGACAATATAAAAGGATTGATGTTGCAACTGGTAAATATAATTTTTCCAACCATCTGGATTTAAATGAGTAAAAAAATCAGCTTTATTTAACATTAAGGAGTACTTACATTTAATTTACAATGCATTTAGTAACAATTACACTGTTACCGTTACATGTGGCCCTTTGAGGACAACCATTATGCTGATGCAGCCCTCGGTGAAAATGAATTTGACAGAACTATTTAAAAAATTTTTTTAAAAACGGCGGGTGCGAGACGCCTGGCGCTGTCCGGCGAGCCGCCGGCCTGCACGCCATCTCCCGCCATCCCGCCATCCCGCCATCCCGCCCCTTCATCTCTGTCTCCATTTCCCTCTCTCTCCTCTCACTCACTCGGCGTTGTGATCCGCCTGTCCGCCCCATTCATCATCCCGCCACTCCACACACACACACACACACACACACACACACACAGAATTATTATTTCTTTGATGTGTTACAAGTGGAAAACAAATCCATTTTTCTGACCGCCAATTTATCATTTGGAATGGGGGAGTCACACTTGAGTTGTAGGGGCGACCACATTTTCCCAATTCCAACTTGCACAAGGCGCCATGTGTGTGTGTGTGTGTGTGTGTGTGTGTGTGTGTCTGTCTAATATATCTGTAAGAGGTTCTGCATATGAAATGAATGCATTGCAGCTTTGTGCAAAATGTGAGATTATCAGGGAATCAGAGGTAGAAAAGGAATGATGGGATCGGAGAGGAGAGAGTGTGTGTGTGAGAGAAAAGAGAGAGAGAAAAGAGAGAGAGAGAGAGAGAGAGAGAGGGCTTCCCTCTTCTTTGAGTCACCCTTCTTCACCTAACGTCTGTGATAATTTATCACTCCTCCTGGCTCGGCTGA
>NC_141292.1:2182500-2195000 GCF_037954325.1 Fistularia commersonii
ACATCCAACTTTGAGTAAAATGCAAAGGGCCAAGCTTTCAGTAACCGTCACATCACAACAACGCACAGCTAGCATCCAACTTTGAGTAAAATGCAAAGAGCCTAGCTTTCAGTAACCGTCACATCACAACAACGCACAGCTAGCATCCAACTTTGAGTAAAATGCAAAGAGCCTAGCTTTCAGTAACCGCGGTGGCATCTTCAGTTGCTAAGATACAACACTCATGTCAGCATCCCCAAACCAGTTGAAGCTAATAGTAGCATGCTATCCTTGCAGCCACCGCATTGCGGCAACACAAAGCAGCGACATTAGCGGCCTTCTCGCGGCGCCGCTAAACGAACATTTAGCATTTTACAGCAGCTCTGCATCCGTCGGTGTGTGAACGGTCCTATTTCTCTGCCCGTCTGCAGGACAAGCGTTACAGAACGAATGAATCCAAAGTTCAAGTCACCGACCTGCACCATGATCTTCTTTCTCATTGGTTGAACTACCTGTCAGTTATGTTAATGTAAAAAAAAAAAAAAAAAAAAAATCAGATCAGGAAGATCTGCCTGAATTCACGCCATCTTTTTTTTATCTCATACAGAAGATTAAATAAGGGTCAGAGGAAGGTCGGGGGTCAGTGCTGATCAATACACTGTCATGATTGATCACCTTTACCCTCTGGAACATCTCCATCCTGCTGTCGGCACCGTCTCCCAGGACGACCCACCGGGTTGACCAGCGCCAGATGGATGAAGATATCATCCCGTGACCTGCACGGCGTCCACATCTGGACCTTCTAAAGTGCAGATGACTCGTGGAACTTGAGGGGTTTTCTGAGTTGGTCCCGGCTGTGGACGTCCCTTTGTAAATAAAACTGAATAAAATGACGGTACAGAAATTGGGCCTGAACGGGTTCATCGGTACTGAAGTGTTTCTCCTGGATATTATGACCTAATGATCCGTCTCCTGTAAAACCGCTGTCATAACGTGGGCTTTTCCCAGGAGAGTCTTTTATTTTACTTTTTTTTAAATATCCTTTATTAACTCTCACGTCTCACCGTCAGCTCAACTTGTACCTTTTATACTTCCTCTATTCGCAATTGGTCGTGTGACCGCTGTAAAAATCCCCAAATTCATATTTAATTCGGGCTTAAGCCTGAATTTTATGCAAGGAAACTTTTTTTTTTAAATGCGTCGGCACGCAAGGGCAAATGACGTGTGTAGTGTGTGTTTGTGTGTGTGTGTGTGTGTGTGTGTGTGTGTGTGTGTGTGTGTGTGTGTGTGTGTGCGTGTGTGTGTCATATGAAACTACCCGACACAAAGTTTAAACCGGGTCAATCATTGACGCGGAAAATCGTCCCGGACGTCTGTACTTCCGCCTGTGACGCCACGCCTTCTCACACTCCGAATAAAAAAAAAAAAAAAAGATATGTGTTTTTAACGGTTAAATTTAGAAGCATGAATACATATTTATTAAAAAAATAATTCATATATTAAAATGATTTAAAGATGTAATTAGATGGAGGACCTAACATGTACAACAAAAATGAATTAAAACAATAATGATCTCGATTTCAATTAATTCATTTTGTCGAATTACTGATTTATTAATGTATTTTTTTATTTTTTTTTTATCATTTGTTATCATTTTTAATTATTATCTATTCTCTATATTACTCGTTTATTTCTTAAAAAAAGGTCCTGAACAAAAAAAAAAAGCAAAAAGGTGGATTTATTTTCAGAGAGAAACAGATTCGACAAGAAAATAACTGAAAATTCGTTTTCAATTACTCCCTTATTCATAAATACAAATATACATTTACAGTTTAATTTATTTTTAACACGATATAAAAAAGTTTCTTCCCGTCAAACGCGAATCTCGAATATCCTTTCAATTGATTTCTGATTAAAAAAAAAACAAAAAAAACCGTGATAAATCTGATCCCTGGATGTATCTGGAACATCTTCATCATCACCATGAGATGAAGATGATGAGGAGGACAAACCTGGATGCGGGGCCCCCCTGGCAGGAACCTTAAAATTCCCTGTATCATCGCGAAAGATCGGAATCTCGGGCTTTTTCTTGTTTTTAAATCCCTTGTTAAACTTTCGGTCACCTCCCTCTCTCTGCCCAGAGGGAGGAGAAGGTTTCACCCCACGCAGGACACCCGTGTTGTGATCCTTCCCTGACGGAGGTGTTTATTTCAAAAACACTCCTTCTTTTGTCCTCCCTCTCTTTTTCTTCTTCTCCTCCAAGGGATGAACCCCGAAGCTGCGGGTTATTTTATCTTTCCTTCCCCTTTTTTTTTTCTTCTTTCCTTCCAAAAACACTCCGTGCTGCGTTTTTTTTTTTTTTTTTTTTTTTTTTTGTTTTGTTTTTTTCCTTCCAAAAACACCCGTCGTTTCGTTTTTACTACACAAATTATCGTCACTCGAACGCACCATTATCACAATTAAATGTTTTCTTTTTTTATTTCTTTTTTTTTGGGGGAAGGGGGGGCTCGATTCAATTTCTCCCGACGGTCTAATCGGATCTTAATCTCATTCAAAATAACAATAACTGCAATGAAAACATTGATAATAATAATGATAATGATAATAAGAAGAATATTTTATTTTTTTAAACGATAAGCCCTTTTGTCTAAATTGATTTGTAATCGATCGGATGATTTTACAAGTTGCACTCTGGCGTTTAAGGTTGTTTTTTTATAATAACAAATAACAAATAAGTTAAGGGGGGGGTTTAAGTCAACATTAAACATCTAAACATTGTTTTCTTTTCCGCAACACCTGACACCTCGGTCTGCGTGTTTTTCCAGGTGAGGTCCACCTGTGTGTGTGTGTGTGTGTGTCCAATCAAAGCGTAACGGAGCGCCGGAGGTGAACGGAAACAGAGTCGTCGTCTCCCCCCTTGACAAGTACGAAAACGTGGGGGTCACTCCGTGTGTGTGTGTGTGTGTGTGTGTGTGTGTGTGTGTGTGTGTGTGGGTGTGTGTCCTCCTCTTCCTCCTCCCTCTCTCCCTCCGTCGCCCAATGGCTGCGGGGCTCCCTCCTCTGCGCGTCCCCGCGCTGCGCGCACACGCAACAAAACACGGGCGGCGGCCCCGCGTCCGTCAACACACACGCCGGACACACACTCGACCCGCCGCGACGCCGACACACACTGTGGATAATAGCAGCGCAGCAACCGGGACATCCAGCGCGTTTGCAGCGGAAGGTAAGGAGATGCTGGACCGACTAGGTGTGTGTGTGTGTGTGTGTCTGTGTGCGCGTGTGTGTGTGTGTGTGTTGGAGGTGTGTGTGTGTTGGAGGTGTGTTTGCAGAATCTTTGCAGAAGAACCTTAGTAGAACATGCGGAGCACCGATCCACCCCTCCAAAAAAAAAAAAAAACATCGATAAAGTTAGAGAATAATGTATTAATTCTATATCTATACATTTATTTTCCCTTTACTTGTGTATAAAAGCATCAAATATAATCAATTAGATACACATTAAAGTTTAATAGCATAATAATTATCTGCCCGTTTAGATAAATGGCTAAAATAGATAGAAATCATGTTATTTTCGAACGGAAATTACAATTCCCGTTTAAAAGATATTTAAAATTAAATGGTCTTTTTCCGCTAAAAGGCCGTGAGAACGAAATACGGTCGAATGAAAAAAAAAACTGTGGAAAAGTGGAAGAATTCGATCATACAAAGTGGATAAAATGCTGGCAATCCGTTTCCAATCTGTTGATATCAATGTGAATTTAATGGATTAATCAATTAAGAGAAGCTTTGCTTTAATATTCAATAAGAACGAAAGATTTTTTTTGTTTGTAAGCAAGTGAAATGTTTCCTTGCAAGAAAAAAAAGGCAACTGTATTATTTTTCCAGTTGTTAATATTTACCTTGGAGTCAATTAAATCTGATTTGATTTGAAGAAAGAGGGGATTGAAAAAATAATTTAAAAAAACGATTTAATTTGATATAATAGGAGGATTATAAAAAAAAAAGAAGAAAATTGAAAATAATTTTGAAAATGTAAAAGGTATCTGAAATAACATAATTCTGGGATTTTCGAAGAGAAAACGTCAAAGGGGCGAAACGCAGCCGAGCGCATCTGCATTTCCCCATGATAGTTTAAAAAAAAAAAAAAAAAAATGAAAAAACACTCGAGCGGATTTTATTTCTCAGTACTGGAAAAATCTCCCTGGTCTGAGTTTACTGGAAACCCCGTAAAAAGCGTCGCTTATAATAAAAACTCTCATCTATTATTTCACGGAAAAAGACCGGCGGCCATCAAACCCACCGGAAAACTACAAATCCCAGCGTCGGCCGGGGTCACGCCGCCGCCGCCCCTCCTGTAGGCCGAGGCCGGCGGGGGCCGCACACTCATGCCAGGCGGGCCGGGCCGGGGAGGGACGCTCTGAGAGGGACGGCGTGGAGGAAGAAGAAGAGGAGGAGGAGGAGGAGGAGGAGGCCGTGGCGTTCAGCTGGTGGGAGCGGAGACTCGGGGACATGTCCAGCAACACGGGCAGAGGTAACCCCCACAGAACCTGGACGGAGAAACCAGGACCTCCTCTCGGGCCCGTGACCTTCCGGGTTGACCCCCCCACCACCACCACCACCCCCCGATTGGGTTCGTTTAAAAAAGAAAAACGCCTCGGCAAAATGTGTCCCCAAAAAACCGACGCCCTTCAGCCAAAACATTTAAGAATGCTTGAAATCCAATCAAAGATGCATTTACACACTTTGCATGAAGATGTGTGTGTGTGTGTGTGTGTGTGTTGGGGGTTGAGCTAATGTTGCACACATATTTCACACACATATGTGCACCCGTTATAAAGAAAAAGCATATTAATATATTTTGACATCTTAAATATACGCAGACGAGCAAATGCTAGCTGAAACCACCTGCTATATTTATCTTTTTTTAAAATGTTGAAACAAACTTCATCACCTGACCTGATGGCGTCGTCAGCCGTTGCCATGGTTCCCTGCAAAACTGATGCATCTGCATATATGTGCGTGTTAAGAGTGCAACATTTTGGATTGTTAAAATGTAAAACACGTGTGTGTGCATGCACATATGTGTGTGTGTGGAGATAACATCCCGTCAAGTATCGCGATAACATCATCTGTCAATCAACCTGATCAGTTAAGCATCTATCCATCGATCTGTTCTGAAAGGGGTGAATGCCAGCTTTGTTTTTGGGCGTGCGTTTAACGCCCATGCGCGTGCATGAGACCCCCCCCCCCCCCCCCGGTAGTGTTCTGGAGGGGGGGGGGGTTTAATATCCTGCAGGTTGATGGAGCTTGGCGGGGAGATGTTTCCTCCACACTCGGCTGGCGGCGTTAATGGCGGATCTCCTCCCTCAGCCTCGTCCGTTTGATGTGGAAATGAAAGCTGCTTTCTTTTCTTTCCTCCCCCTTTCATTCTTCTTCTTCTTCTTCTTAAAAAAAAAAAAATAAAGTAAAAAAAAAAAAAAAAAAAAGCTGCAGGGGGAAATAACGCCACCGATCCTGTGTTACCGTAATGAAATGAGTTTTGAAAAATAATCACCGTCGTCTCAGCTATAATATTTATTACGGTAATTATTTCTTTTTTTTTCCCCTCCTTTGCGATTAAAAAGCTAATACAGAAAATATTTAACATTGATTGAGACAAATTGGCAGACGATGCTAAGAAATACTCAGAAAAACAGGGTTTTAAAGGTTCATTAAAGGTGACCAATTAAAATGATCAGAAAAGGTTTACATCTACTCGGAAGTATTGCTTTTTTTGCTTCTTTTTTTAAAAAAAAAGGGAGGTTTAAAGGTGATTTTAAGGTTCATTAAAAGTGACTAATGAAAATGATCAGAAAATGTTTACATCTACTTGGAAGTATTGCTTTTTTTTAAAAAAAAGGGAGATTTAAAGGTGATTTTAAGGTTCATTAAAAGTGACTAATTAAAATGAGCAGAAAAGGTTTACATCTGCTGAGAAGTATTGCTGATTTTTTTAAAATGGGATTAAAAGGTGTTTTAAGGGTTCCTTAAAAATTACAAATATGAGTTACATCTACTCAGAATTATTGTTGATATTCAACAAAAAATGGAATTTAAAGTTCATAAAAGATGACTAATTAAATTGAGCAGAAAAGGTTTACGTCTACTCAGAATTATTGTTGCTATTTAAAGCAGAAAAGGTTTACGTCTACTCAGAGTTATTGTTGATATTTAAAAAAATGAATTAACATTCATTAAAGGTGACTAATTAAAATGAACGGAAAAGGTTTACGTCTACTCGGAATTATTGCTGATTATTTAAAAAATGTGATTTAAAGGTTCATTAAAGGTGACTCATTAAAATGAGCAGAAAAGGCTCACATCTGCTCAGAAGTATTGCTGATTTAAAAAAAAAAAGGAATTTAAATGTTCATAAAGGTGAAGGGGGAAATAAGTACAGATGATAGAAATATGAACAAAAAGAAGAAAAAGCAGATAAAGCAGTAAATGTTCTAAATGTTCTAACTAATGAAAACCCATAAAAAATAAACATATCACATGATATGTCGGTGCACTTTTGAAATTTTGAAGCTACGAAATAAAAAAAAAAGTAATAATAATATCATCTACAACTCGTGACATTTATTTTAATTTCACAGCCTCAGAACGTGTGTGTGTGTTCGTTGTGTGTGTGTGTGTGTGTGTGTGTGTGTGTGTGATGTCACAGACATTGCTCAGCTGACCCCGGGTCAAACATTAATCTGGCGTTAACAGTTAGTGAACTAAAATCTCAGTCTTGGCGCGTTTTCAGGATTATTCTGGGATTATCTATCTTTGTCGATAAGATAAGATAAGATAAGATAAGATAAGATAAGATAAGATAAGATAAGATAAGATAAGATAAGATAAGAACAACTTTATTTATCCTGAAGGAAAATTGTTGTGCCAGAGTTTCAAGCAAAACATAACAATAATAGATAATAGTAGGAAGGAAGGAGAATAAGAAATACAATAAAATATAATCAAATATATAAGCAGATAAGCAGAGAATAGATGAATAAGCGCTAACCTCATCCATGATTCGCAGGATTCCTGGACTGGAAGGCCCTTTTTCCTTTCCTGTCTTTTGGGTTCTTGAACAAGAAGCTGCAAGTCGACATCCCTCACACACACACACACACACACACACACACACACACACACACACACACACAGTGCTAAGTCTCAGGAGAAGCTTGCAGGAGAAAATGTCACATATCCAATGCAGCTCTGATGGAAGAAAACAAGTAGTGTTTCAGCGTGTGTGTGTGTGTGTGTGTGTGTTTGCATGATCGCCGCGCACCCTGGAGGACAGAGAGCGTGAAGTTCGGTTCGAGATGGAGTGTGTCCAGATGTGTGTGTGTGTTGGCCCGAGACCTGGCTTGTTCCATGACATTTATAAGTGTTCATCCCCCCTCCTCCCCCAGGTCATGGGGGTCTTAACCAACTAGGTGGAATGTTTGTCAATGGCCGCCCGCTTCCGGAGGTGATCCGGCAACGCATCGTGGACATGGCCCACCAGGGGGTCAGGCCCTGCGACATCTCGCGGCAGCTTCGGGTCAGCCACGGGTGCGTCAGCAAGATCCTGGGACGGTAAGAAACGTCCTCCTCCTCCCTCCCGCCCCCGGATTTTAACGCCGTGGCGTTAAAAAATAACATCTCTGGTGCAGCTACTACGAGACGGGCAGCATCAAGCCCGGCGTGATCGGCGGCTCCAAGCCCAAGGTGGCCACGCCGAAGGTGGTGGAGAAGATCGCCGAGTACAAGAGGCAGAACCCCACCATGTTCGCCTGGGAGATCAGGGACCGGCTGCTGGCGGAGGGGGTTTGCGACGGCGACACCGTGCCCAGCGTCAGCTCCATCAACAGGTGAGCGGCGGCGGCGGCGGCGGTCGGGAGGTGGACGGTCGAAGGCGGACGCGGGACAAACTGAGGATGTTCTCTTTGCTTCAGAATAATCCGGACGAAGGTCCAGCAGCCCTTCAACCTGCCGTTGGACGGAAAAGGTCTGAGCCCGGGACAAACCTTGAGTGAGCGTCACCTTTAACCCCGTTTCGGCGGCGCAGATTCACCTATTTGTCCGCGACCTCTGACCCCCGAACTGCGTTTTCAGTCCCCAGTTCGGCCGTCACCCCTCCAGAGTCGCCCCAGTCGGACTCTCTGGGTTCCACCTACTCCATCAGCGGGCTGCTGGGGATCCCCCAACCCGCCGCCGAGGGCAAGAGGAGCCACGATGACAGTAAGGCAGTTCAAGAAAATAAAAAAAAAAACGTCAAAATCGACGTAAAGTAGACGCGCGAACGACCGTCGTTGTGTCTCAGGTGACCAGGAGAGCTGCCGGCACAGCGTGGACTCGCAGGGCAGCGGCAGCGTCCCGAGGAAAACCATGAGGGTGGATCATTTCGCCGCCGCACAGCACGTCGACTGCGGCTTCGACCGACCGCATTACCCGCCGGACTCCTTCGGATCCGCCTCCGGCAGCAAGGCAGAGCAGGTGACGTTTTCACCGAAAATCCAGATCGGAATAATGGTCGCCCTCAAAAGGCCACATGTAGCAGTAGCAGTATAAATGTAGTGGAAATTAAATGTAACTTCTTACTCATTCAAATCCAAAATGTGCATTTGCATAGATGTAAAAAAAATGTTTAAATCCCACATTACTCCATCAGTCAGTGATCAAACTATCCAAGTGAATAAAGAAAAATATTTCATATCAATATCAGTTTGTTGTTTTTCTGGAAGGCTAACTTTAGCATACTTAGCTCCGTGTTTGTTGTCAAAATGCCGACGTAGATTGTTCTCTTTGACAACCGACGCTGCCTCACAACACAAAAGACATACCGCTTTTTCTCCTTGAAGTGTCAACATGTATTGGGAAATGTAATTTACGATCCATGCACATGCTTGACTTATTTATCTTACGAAAATCAGGCCTTTTAAGACGTTCTCACCGGCCGCATAAAATGATGTGACGAGCCACATTTGGCCCGCGAGCCTCGAGTTTGACACGTGAGTTAGACGCTAAGACGTCGACTCACAGGCAGAAATAAACGCTTTTTACAAGCTGTAATAATAACATCAACAGCGATAGCGGTGATTCTTCGAGATGCTAATCCGATACATCCACGTGGATCATTATTTCGGGCCTCCTTCCGGAAAATAGCTAATCTCCGTTCTTCCCTTCCCCAGACTTTGTACCCGCTTTCCCTCATCAACGGCAGCCTGGACGAGGCCAAGTCCGGCCTCTCCACGTCCGGCTCCGCCATTGGACGGAATCTGGCGGCGCACCAGAGCTACGCCATGGTGACCGGTGAGATTCTTAACGCGCCCTTTGACCCCACCTACCCGTCGCAAGGAAGCGCTACGACTTGCCGCACAGGCCAATCATTTTTTTTTTTTTTTTTTTTTTTCAAAATTCAAATATCACTGTCCCGCTCATGTTCACTTTTTGTTTTCTCACGCCCCCCCCCCCCCACCCCCACCCCCTTCCTCCCCCTCCATCCGACGCTGGTTTTAAACGCCTCAGAGCCCCTACAGTCCCTGCCGCTCTGTCTAAAACAGGAAATGTCCCCGGAGGTCACCAGCACCAGCCCCTCCCCAAACATGTCCGCCTCCAACTTGGCGTTCGCGGAGCTGCAGGCGCTGCAGAAACCCGTTTCTGTCAGCGGCGGCGGAAGCAGCTGCAGCGTCTCCAACCATTACCCCAATGCCTTCAACTCATTCCCCCATCATGCACCCGTGTACGGCCAGCTGGGCGGTCAGTCCATCATCTCAGGTAAACCATCCATCCCTCTCATGCGCCTGCGTTATCACCCCCCCCTCATCCCACGTTCATATAAGAAAACCCCGTATCGGTAAAATAGCGAGTTTCCAAGTGTGTGTGTGTGTGTGTGTGTGTTATGTCAGGGCGTGACATGGTGAGCTCCACCCTGCCCGGATACCCGCCTCACATCCCCTCGCCGGCCCAGACGGGGTATTCCTCCTCGGCTATCACCGGCATGGTGGCAGGTAAGGAGGCGCTTGTTCTCCGCGCATTAACAAGTCAGCTGGAGAGTTAAGGAGGAAGAAAAGAAAAAAGAAAAGAGGAGGAGGAAGAGGAGGAGGAGGAGGAAAGAGCAACTCAAGGATGGAGGCTTGTAGATAAAGCGGGCGACAGGCTGGGTTAATGAGTAGCCCTGCCAGCTCAGTGTGTGTGTGTGTGTGTGTGTGTGTGTGTGTGTGTGTGTGTGAGCCCGGGGGGTACGAGAAACAGGCCGGGGGGTTCCGCCCTGCTGCCCGCACCCCCCGCCCAGACACCTCTGACCACACATCGCCATGGGAACCAGGGGGCCCCCGGAGGGAGGTGCAAGGGTGGCGGAGGGGGGGGGGGGGGGGTAAGTCTGCAAGGGAAGGAGGTCTTTGTAGTGTGTGTGTTCATACGAACTTGTGTCAGTACGCCCGCGTGTGTGTGTGTGTGTGTGTGTGTGTGTGTGTGTGTGTGTGTGCGCGATGTGCCTTTTTTTATTTGAAGTCTGCCCTTCGAAGCGCGAAATGAGAGGGTCTGATTTATTATTTTTCTGGTGGGCTCACTGTGAGGGAGCGTTGATACACAATTACTGAGATAAAGGGGGGGGGGGGGGGTTTAGGATGGGGGAGGGGGTAGGAGGAAGGGGGGGGGGGGGCATGGGGATTCATTCCAGCCAACATAATTACCAATTAGATATTGGAATGTTAAAAAAAAAAAAAGGGAAGAAGAAAGAGGAGTGCCAGAGGAAGTGTACGGGTAGAGGAGGACGGCGCCGTCGGGGGCGTCCATGCACCGCTGGGCCGGGGGATTCACCCCCCGACCGTCCACCTGCACCGCAGATTAATGCTTTACAGCCTCCGCTAACCGTTATGTGAATTACGAGACGTCGGGGAGGTCCGGCCTGGACCTACCTGACGCTTTGTTTTTGCTTTTTCTCTCCCAGCCGGCGCCGATTACACGGGCCAGTCCTACAGCCACCCGCCCTACACCTCCTACAGCGACGCCTGGAGGTTCACCAACTCCAGCATTCTGGGTGAGCGACACGCCGACGGGCGCCGTCTTTGACTCAGGTGGCGGTGAGTTCAGGCGGTTCCTGCAGGGAGAGGTCAGGGGTCGATCGGGACGCGGCGCGCACACACACACACACACACACACACACACACACACACAGAGGACGCTGTGTTGTTTGTTTACCGCCCGGCGGCCTCATCGTGTCGGTTTTATTCCAAGGTAATGAATGTGACCCTCGTCACGGAGGACGGCGCCGCCGTCGCCCGGCTGAGAGGTCACTCGGGGGAAGTTCGCCCCTGGAACGGTTCTGCGGTTGGCGTTAGCCGCTAAGCATCGCTAACGGCTAGCGGGAGTCCGTCCTGCCGTTTCAGCGGATCTGGACGATTCACACGAGTCATGAGTTGTTCCGGAAAGTGCGATGCTTTTATTCCGGAGGGATCGAACAGGAAGTTTAGAAAATGGCAAAATTATCACTAGGGTGTTTACCGGAAAATACCAGCACGATCCAAGATGGCGGCGGGTTGTTTCGTTCTCGCTTTTATTTTCACGTATCTGTTGTCTGTTCAGCACCTGGAGGAAGTAAAGTGGAGACCAAGATTAGAGACCTTGATTATTTCTATTATTATAATAATAATTCATTAGTGATAAGGATGACAGGGCTGCATGTAGAGACATACAACCTTTCACGCCTCATAGAGACAAAAAACATTCATTCTAATATCGACACACAACCACTCGCTCTGTCATTCACACGTCATATAATATAAAACAATCATTCACCCTCTCATTCTAATATAGACAAACATCCCTTCACGCCTGAAATAGAGAGAAAAAACTTTCACCCTGTCATTCACACATCAGTTGGAGATTCACTAACACTCACCCTGTCATTCATGCTTTAAATAGAGACAAAAACAATCACCCTGTCATTCACATCTGCTATAAAAGCGCACACCTCACACACACACACACACACACACCTAAAACTCCTCACTCTGTCCTTCTAGTATAGACTCCCGTATTCACACTGTCATTTTCATGTCGTATAGAGACATATAACCAGTCACCCTGTCATTTACATCAAATATGGAGAAAAAAACATTAAAACTGTCATTGTTAAATAGACATACAACCATTCGTTCCCCATATAGGGACAAAAATATTCATCCTGTCATTCTCATATAGACATACAGTCATTCACCCTCTTATTCAAAGCACATGGAGCGAGTTATGAATATTAATGTTACGTTAATGCTTATTTCTGTGTGATTTGCGGGTTGCTGGGAATAATGTGGTTTTAGGGATGCAAGGAATTCCGGGGGTTTTACCTGGAATTAAGTGCGAACAAGTGTTGCGTTGCAGGTTTGCGTGGCCGCGGCCAACAACTGCTACTGTCATTCTAATACAACAATTCACCCTGTCATTCACACCTCATATAGCGACACACACCCGTTCCCCACTTTCTCCACCTCCATTTGCTCAGTGAT